>NC_056463.1:38892689-39034847 GCF_008729295.1 Plectropomus leopardus
CAGAAATGGCTAAGACCTGGTTATGAGGCAGGGCCAGAGGTTTTATGAAACAGTATACCTTCAGCCACAGCTTTTCTCATCCTTCACACTCAATCTGAGCAGCTGAGGAATGGCATTTAATGTTGACTAATTTACCTAAATGTCAGGTGTTAGAACATAGGTGGGTGGACCATCTCATTTACCTAGAGTTGGCTAATTAATGCTTGACGGTTTTACAGCCTGCACCTGCTACCTCCTTTCACTGTTACAGTATTTGTGTNTTCAGAAATGGCTAAGACCTGGTTATGAGGCAGGGCCAGAGGTTTTATGAAACAGTATACCTTCAGCCACAGCTTTTCTCATCCTTCACACTCAATCTGAGCAGCTGAGGAATGGCATTTAATGTTGACTAATTTACCTAAATGTCAGGTGTTAGAACATAGGTGGGTGGACCATCTCATTTACCTAGAGTTGGCTAATTAATGCTTGACGGTTTTACAGCCTGCACCTGCTACCTCCTTTCACTGTTACAGTATTTGTGTCGTGCATCACGCCACACTTTTTCTCTCCTGGGTTTTGAAAAGATTTTCCAGGAATATTAATTTGGATGGTCATCCATTTCCTCCCCCAGCTTCTTTGTGTTTACTGGACACTGCAGAGACAGACTCACACTCAGCTGAACTGCTCAGTTCACTGATGTAACAATGGTCGTCTGTGCCTATGCTAATCTGAATAGGGTCAGGGGTCAGGGGAGAAGCCTAATTCCTCAGTTGCTTACTGTTCTTCACTTGTATGTTGTTACACTTCCAAATGAGTGTGTATTTCATTTAACTACATGACAGTTCCTGTATGAAAGTATTTCAGGTGTTAAACCTGATAAAAATGTACTGCGTGTCTCTCTCTTCAGTCTCGTCCGTGTGGTGATCTGTCCATAATACAAACTCTTTGCTTCCTTTGTGCCACTGTGACATTAGTCAGCTCAGTCAAGCATTGAGAAGCATAACATTTACAAAAACAAATCAGTACCATCCAAAAAGCCCGACTGAAAGGTCTCATTCAGTCTTGTGATACTGTTTGATCTGTGGTTGACCTGGTTGCCATAAAGGCGATGTTTCATAAATGCAGTTAGATGCTGAAGTCTCAAAACCACTCTTAACAGTTTACTGTATGTCAAAGAAATAGTCAACACACTAAAAGGGCTGCTGATATACCAGTCCATTCTCAATCCATATTTGTCAAATACCACAGCTTTGACAATGCTTTTGTCATAAGATTACTATGCTAAAAGCCACCCTTTATATCTGCATGAAATGCCACTGGACAGTGTTCGCTGAGAACGCAGCTGGACAGAACAGGTCGCAGTGTTATTATATGGCGTACAGCACCTGGCCCGTCTGCTTGATACTCCCTATATAGATGTAAACTGATTAATTTAAGGTTAAGAACACACAGTTATACTTATGGGCCTTTAAGGTGGGACTGATCAATCATGTACCATGTAAGATCAGCCCCTGTCTCCTAAAAATTGTCATAAAGTTAAAGTAAGCAAATCTGTTTTGTGCAATGACGCCATGATTACCTTATTCAGTAGGACAAGGGCGAAATATAGGCTACATTGGCAGTTGGTGTAAATAGTTAACTGTACATATTATCTTACAATATCATTTCCAAATGATTCTGCTTTTACAATAAAGGGTCTCATTTCTGAGTGTGGAAGGCTTTAAAACAGAAGTGTTATTCAAATCTGAAAATTACTTCAGTTTTTTTTTTTAGGTGGCCACAGTTTTTGTGCGAGGAGGCTAAAGGTGAAACTGTCTGCATCCATGCCAAATGGCTGAAAGTGGCGTTGATGGGAGGAATGTAACTTCCAAATGGATCCACAAAAATGACATTAGACAGGAAGTGAACACTACCATACTCCTGCATTAAAGTCTGGGTTTGTTAGATCCGTCCACCTGCCCTACAGGGACCTTAGTGGTCTTTTTATTACGTTGTTATGGGCAGTGATTTAACCTGATGCCTTCCAGCAGTGTATCACGCTGCTACAGTAGGTGCTGTCCATCCGTCCAGTGGTGAATAATAACACTGGGAAGAGTTCTGTCTGGCTGCTTTCTCAGCTGACGACATCCAACAGCGTATCATGCGGACATGAAAGGTGGCTTTGGGCATTGAAATCTCAAGCCAAAAGCACTGCAAAAGTGGCAGTATCTGACATCTATGGAATGAGAAGGGGCTAGGGAAACAGGACACAAACCCTGATCTCTGGTGTCAAAATCCTGTTACTGGTTCAAAAACATGAATATTTGGCATGTGGCAGCAGGCCGTGTTTTTATTCTGAGTACAGGGTTCAGGCCAGATTCATCAGGGTTGATAATTTGCATGCATTTCACATCCATCTGCCCATCCTTGATTGAAATTAAAGCGTATATGATCATGCTCATTCTCTGGGGCGTAAGAGTTATTGAAAGTCATTCTTGAGAAATCAGAGAGTGTCCAAGAAAAGTCCACCTACAGCTTATCATAATAAAGATAAATGGAAGAATATCGGACTGAAAAGAAAATGGAAAAGCTGAGTTCTGCTGTCGCCTCGGCTGGTCCAAATTCACCCTCAAATCTCCGGAGAGCAGGGCCCTTTTCCTGCTCCTCATTTATCTCTGCTCTGACACAGGACCAGGGAGGGGCAACAGGAAGTGTGTGTGTGTATGTGTGTAACAGAGGATGAGAAAGAAAGACAGAGAGAGAGAGGACTGGATTTTGTCATCAGCAGTGATCAAAGTCAAAATTGGGGACATGTGAGTCCAATCAGTCCATCAGCCCTGAAGGGCTCATGCACAGAGAGAGCCAGAGACCAAAGGAGGGAGGAAATACTGGTGGAGAGCTCTGACACAGAGATGGAGCACATAGACAAACAGAGGATGGCAGGGAGGAGGTGGATGACAATCTGTTGTGCTTCCAAACTTTCTCATCTCTCTCCCACTTCCTTCCTGTCCTTCCTCTTTTCTTGTACCTCTCCTCTCTCTTCGCCCACCCTGTGTGTCTGTGGCCCTCTCCTGCTGTGACTCGCATCTGCTGGCAAAAAGAAGCTGATCTTTAGTCTTGGCAGGGAGTCCCCAGCATGCCCACTGCCATATCAGACTGGGATTTGTGACGGAGAGCTTTGCAGCACAGGATGGATATGGGTTTTGGAATAGAGCTTCTTACCTGTGTTCTTTTCTCTCGAAAGCAGTTGGCCTTTACTCGCTGTGCAATATCTTCTTTTAGGAAAATACAAATGGCATCTGCAGTGAGCTGCACACACAGGTGTCTGGATTTGACTTTTGTTCAGTTTGGCTCTGGTCATTAAAGAGTATGTTTGGATTATATCCAGTCCATTTCAAACTGGGGTGCAGGACTTTTACATATAAATGAACGTCCGTTATATTCAAACCCCTGTCAAATGAGTTCACACAATGCTGATTAAGCCTATCGCTGCCAGGGAAAGCTCTTTGTATGTCTGCTTATACCTGACTTTTGGTACTGACTTTCTGAATCCACTGTAGGAGATTAATGAATTTATTTTACTTAAGATTATAAATAATTTTTGTCATCTTTTTCTGTTTGGCGCTGTTTTCCACTTTGTTATCAATGCTTCATCTGTAGATGTTTGATTGTGATATTTCCTTCTGATGCTATGTATGATGACAGTTTGAACCAGATTTTTTTTCTTTAAAGCAAGGGTGGAGGGACCATAGGGATGCATAGGAGTGTGATGCATAGACTGTATTAATAATGAACATAGCTGCTGTTATGTTTTGAAGCACTATTGCCATTTTGTTTTTTTTGGACGAGAGGATGGAGCTATGGAGGAGGGAGGGGTAGATCTGACTCAGACTATGGCTATGACTCGCAGACAGACTTTCTCTCAAGAGGCCCTGCCCTTAAATATATATAACTTTAAGTCTTAATAAAATGTAAACAGGTACATTATTTAAAAAAAGCACCCCCTGTACAGTTTTCATTAACGTTGAAATTACCTAAAGTGCCCCAAACTGTTTTTTGTTCCAGGCTGTAAACATTTTTTGTTCTGCTGTAAAGTTGGGCATTTTAACATGGGGGATAATGAGGATTTACTCTGTTATGGAGCCAGCCTCTAGTGGACATTAAAGGAGCTGCAGGTTTGGGTACTTCTGTGTTGGCTTCATTTTACAGACTTTGAGGTTGCTGCTTGGTATGGCGGAAGCTATGGAGAAAAATCCTAAGAGTCCAAGAAAAGTCTCCTGAGGGGATCCCTAAAAACTAAAGACTGTGTTTAAAGTAACGAATAATGTCAAACACAGAGTGCTCCTGGGGGCGGGGAGCTTACCTGCAGGCATATGTTTTCAGTACACGTTGACATTGTTTGTGTAATGACTCGCTGCCAGATGGGGGAGACAAAAGTTCTATACTCCAGCTTTAATCCTGTACTTTTGTGCCACATGTATGCTGACAGACATATTGGTCTCTTTAATCGTAATCACACTGGCTGTGGAGTCATTCCTTGACCTCAGCCCCAAATATTTCCTCTAAAGATGCAAAAATCACTATTATTACAATAACAATCAGCCTGAAGGAGTATTTTAGCCTCTCGTAGCTAACGGCTTAGTTTTACTGCACATTCATTGCTCTCACCTACATTGTCTCCAGTTGCAACAGCGTTTTTCAGCAAACAGTCTCTGAAACAGCCACTGTATGCTGTCTGCTCAGCAGCAAACAGCAGACAGACAGAGTCTAGCTGGAGAGGATTGTAGAACATAAGCAGCTGTAGAGACAGATATTCTTTTCAGGAGTTGGAGACCAAAACAGAGCTAGAAGGGGAGTGGATATGGAACCTGCATGTATCCATCAGGTCTAGAGACACAGTGCTAATGTGCCTTGTATCTGCTGGATTTGTGAATTAGCAGTGTTTGACAACATGTTCTCCATTACTGCTTAGTGGTTGGGTCAATGGCCAACAGATCAGACTGGTTATACTGGGCAGCTTCCAGGTGTGTTCGCGTGTAACCGTGTGAATGTAATCAGGTTTGCAGTGAAACTTCCCTGAATATATGAACACAAAAGAAAGAAGCCATGGCTGTGGAGTCTTACACTTAAGTGGCCAAAATACCTGATTAATGTGGCTTCAGGATTTCAGTCCTGCTTGATGTTGCCAATTTGTTTGCAGTATTAGAACCAAAATATCCCCTGTAGCCCAAAAGGCATTCTCCCCTTAGACCACCATTATAAAAGAGACAAGGATAAGCCTTCTGACAGGGCAGCTCAAACTTCTTCAACTTATTGTGTTGTGAATTAAAAATTTAAGAAAGACTTTCCCAGGGACTGTAAAATCCAGCAAGAGAAACACTCCTGAGCATGTGCAGTGGACCTGCGCAGAAAAGGCTTTTTTTATGTCCTCAGCAGGCAACGTTATATATGGCTCCGTTTCCACCAAGCAGTCTGGGTCAGTTCAGTTCTGTCTAGTCCAGTTCAGTTCTGGTCAGTTCAGTTCAGTTCAGTATGCTCTTTAACGTTTCCATTATCAAAAGTTGTGGATGGCACCTTACCGTTCCCATTTCTCGTCACACCTCTGTTGGGGTACCTAGTCCACTGATCCAGTATAAGAGGAGGAGCAAGAGCTACTGCAGTCTGTTTGGTCAAAAGAGAACCGTCACTCTTGCTCAGGGCTGAGCTGCGGCTGCTTTAATCACTGTTCAGACTGTGCCAAGTTTTTCATACATTAGTAAACTATAAAATGAAAGTAGTTTGCAGCCTGGAGCAGCAGCTGGGGACTCAGTAAAAATCATTTAATTCACTGGATCAACTTTTAAGGTGGCATGTTTGGTTGTAATGTTAGTCACTGCATGAGATGATGATGTAAATCCATCAACACACCTTAAACTTCAATATGACAATTTTGAGCATTTCCTTTGTTTTTATTGTATGTCTTGTATGAGTAAGATTCTTCTTAATTTTGACAGGATTGTGTGAATTGCAAATATTGACATGGAAAAAACAATGTGGCGGACGGTCATTCCAGTGTGCTCCATAAGCACTAAACCCCTGCTGTTGCCTGAGAAGGACCCAAGGCACAAACATGCTATTTATTTCCATCAAGAGAGACTCTCTTGATGAGAGACTCAATCTCATCAAAAAGAGTGGGCATCCTTCCTAGAGAGCTGTCATGAGAGGAATAATCATATCATTCTCTGCTTACAAAAAAAAGAAGGAAAACAAACATGAAGCTGGATTAGAAGAAAAAATCAACTTAACATTAATGCCAGTAACCCAACAGAAGAAACTCAGAAGAAATTAAGACAATATAAACTCTAAATAAATGATATCCTGAATAAAAAGGGCTGGGGCGACGCATTGACGTAATGGGTTACGCGAATACGTCAAGGCTGGACTATTTTGATGCAGAAAGAATGGACTAGTTATAATTATTTCTGTTAAGAAAAGTTGTAGTGTTATTCAAATTGCACTTATTTTACTGTAAGATGTTTTGTTGGACTGCTAGATTTGAGGTTTGTTACTGTAATAGATTAACTGTTTTGTTAAGTGACTTGAATTTTACATTTTTTTATTTATTTTTCTGTTGGATTGCTAAATGTAGATTGCACTACATTCCTTTTACTTGAGTGGAACAAACTCTTGCAGTAATTTGATTTTGGAGAGACTTTATATCAGATTGAAAAATACAGATTATCATTTAAGACTGGGCTATTTTTTTGTCGGGGAATAATGCACTGCAGAGGATGACAAGTTTTGAAATACTATTTCCAGTAAATTCCTTGTTATATTAATCGAGTAATAAAAAAAAAAAGATCAATTAAGAAAATAATCAATAGATTAATTGATTAATCAAAAAAATAATCAGTAAAAAAAATAGTTGTTAGGTGCCCTAATCTCTCTCCTCCTCAAACCAAACAAAGACCCAACCCTGCCATCAAGTTACCGTCCTGTTTCACTTCTCAGTGTAGATATAAAAATCATCACTAAAGCACCCACCCATAGACTAGAAAAGATTACTCCATCAATAATTCACCTAGACCAAACAGGATTTATCGAAGGCAGAAACTCATCTAACAACACATGCAGACTATTCAATTTAATGCATTATTCAGCCTCACATCACCAAAAATCTATCATAGCCACCTTAGATGCAGAAAAAGCCTTTGAAAAAGTAAACTTGTTATTCCTAATAAACACCCTTCACAGATTTATTAACTGGGTCAAAACACTATACACCTGACCTACAGTCACAGTCATTACTAATGGACAAACTTCTCAAAGCTTCACTCTGCACAGCGGGACTAAGGTCCCACTCTCTCCCTTCTGTTCACCATTTTCAGAGAACCCTTAGCAGCAGCCATCCGCCAGAACCCCCATATAACAGGAATCCAAACTCTCTATACGCAGATGATATATTACTTTTTATACAGAATCCACAATCATCACTACAGGAAGCAATCAAAGTTTTTGAATCATTCTCTTCAATCTCCAACTACTCTATCAACTGGAACAAATCCTCCATACTCCCATTACATAACACCAGTTTGGATGTGGCAGCCCACACAACCCCAATCCCTTTATGCACAGTTCACATTACATATTTAGATATCCACATTTCCCCCAGGCTGTCAGAGTTGATCTACCTTAATTTCACCCCACTACTTAAAACTATAAATGACAATCTCCTTCGTTGGATGAACCTTCCACTTTCAATTTTAGGCAGAATAGCAACTGTTAAAATGACAATTCTCCCCGAAAACAAAATCAATTACCTACTCACAATGATCCCAACTCACCTACCTCTTACCTGGTTCAAATCATCATCTCATCTAGACTCAACCAGAACAAAGTTTTACTGGAAAAATAAGACACCAAGAATTAAACAGGCCACACTACAAAAAACAAAAACACTGGACGGACTTGATGCACTTAATTTCTACCAATAATTCTCTTGCAAATCAGCTTGAATACATCTGTAAATGGTCTCACCCCAGTCAGTCAGATAACTCATGGTTAGACAGAGCAGGCAGTTGGTAAGGACATTCAGATCTCAGATTTATCATTTCTTAGCCAGACCATAAACACCATCCCTGTTTTAAGAATCCAACAGTATCATCCACTCTGACAGCCTGGTGGAAATTTTACAAAATTACTAAATCTACCATGGCTCCCTTACATTTCTGCCCTATTTGGCACAATCCTGACTTCATCAGCAATAAAAAATCATTAAACTTCCACACTTGGATTGATAAAGGGATCACTCACCTAAAACATATCTTTCACAATAACACCCTGGTTCCATTCCCCCTCCTGGTCCAGAAGTTCGGCATCGGGAGCCAACAATTTCTAGAATACTTACAAGTTAAATCATCAATTTAAACAAAACTGAAAACCAAAAATATAAATTCAGACCATCCTCTACCAGTTTCAGCTCTGCTTAACATCTCCTCAAAAAAACTCTTCACTCTCAAATATTTTTAAACTAATCTCACATACTGATATAACACCCTCCATACCTTCAGAAAATGGGACAGTGACCTCTCCATTGCTCCTGATGCTGACTTCTGGGCCCAAATCTGCAAAAATATCTATTTCATGACAAAGAATGCTAACTTGCAACTCATACAATACCAAATCCTCCATAGAACTCACCTCACTGGTCAAAAAATGTGTAAAATGGGATTCTCTTCAGAAATCTGTCCATACTGCACCCAAACTTGTATAGATAGTTACATTCACGCTACCTGGCACTGCACACCTGTTCATCTATTCTGGACAGACTCATTATCATTAATCATGGGCTGCCACATCCCACTCTGCCCCTCCCTCTGTTTATTAGGAGAAATATCCCCAATAAAACTAGACAAGCCCAACAGCTGTTTACTTCTCATAGCCCTAACTATCGCCAAGAAAACTATCCTCATGAACTGGAAATCAAGGAACATCACACATTGGAAAAACTTACTTACAGACTACATCTCTCTGGAAAATACAAACTCCTCATTCAATAACACTGAACACAACTCTCTTATTATTATCTTTTTCTAAATGTATTTATTTATGTATTTATTATTATTATTATTAGTAGTAGTAGTAGTAGTAGTAATAGTAGTTTGTTTTGTTTTGTTTTTCTTTTTGTTTTGCCTGACAACCAATATTAACATCCGGTTTCAACCATTGTTGTTGTCAGTGCTGTTGTTATTCTTATTGGTAATGCTACTGGTGCCATTATTATTATTATTATTATAGTGGTAATCAATCAATCAATCCTTTAATCTAGACTAAGGGTCCATATATATATATATATATATATATATATATATATATATATATATATATATATATATATATATATATTATATGATTAAAAAGACAAAACATCACGCTGGCAGATAAATTTATACATGAGGTTCCTTAAAACAGCTTGGAGGGTATTAACTCCTGCAGCCACAGACAAGTCACTGGCACTACACGACCTAGGTCTCTGGAGTAATATTCTCATGGCCTTATTACAAGCCACCTGCAATCTCTGTAAAGTTGTCTTTTTGTACTTAGACCACAAGTGGGCAGTATAAAGTGGTGTACAATACGCTCTGAACAAAGACATCTTCACTTCATTTGAACACATGCCAAATTTATTTGAGAGAGTGTTTGCCTGAGTGTACATCATCCGGCACTGCCTCTGAATATCATCATCTGTCATTTCTGCTGTAATGCTGAAATGTCCAAGATATTTCACCCTGTTACATACATCAAGATTGTTATCAGAAAGTTTGAAGACAGGGAATTTTAGACTTGTATCCTCTTTGGATCTACAGATCATGACAACACTCTTTATTAGCATTGTATATGATGTCATGCTCCACACCATATACAGAGCAAATAGTAAGGAGCTGTTGGAAGCCAGCGCTAGATGGACTAAAGACCACAAGATCATCTGCATACAATATATGATTCACGAGAATGTCACCAATCATGCATCAAGTATTACATGCTTTTAGTTGACTAGACACACCATCAATGTATACATTAAAAAGAACTGGGGACAAAATGCCCCCTTTTCTCACACCATTACCAACCCCAAATGGGGATGAAATACAACTGCCCCATTTTACATGTATAGTCTGGTGGGCATACCAGTACGCCAAAATTCTTACAATATGTTTAGGAACCCCTTTTTAATACAGTTTATAAAACAACTTTGCATGATTCACACAATCAAAAGCTTTAGAAGCATCAAAAACACATAAGGACTGAAGACTTTTGACCCCTATACTTGTTCACAATTTCCTTTATGGCATATATACAAAGGTCAGTGCCATGTTCAGCTTTGAAACCAAACTGGTTGTGTGTGGAGTGAATAAAGTCATTTAATCTATCTCACAGAATTCTCTCCAGGACTTTCTGATGGAACACTAGCTAAAGCAATGGGTCTGTAGTCATCTAAACTACTTACTTTACCAGCTTTGTCTTTAATGACAGGCACTAAAAGAAGAGACAACACTGAGTCTGGTAACAGCCCATGCATCATAAAACCAGTAAAACAAATGGCAAGAAGAGGAGCTATCCTCTTTTGTACAGTCCAATCCGCTTGCTTTATTATCAGAGAGCTTATTTATGGATTGGGACACTTCTTGTGATGTAATCACCAGTGTCTCATCACTCTCAATATTACCTACTTTATATAAATCACTATGGACACAATTAAAAAGAGTTCTATAGTGTTGTCGCCATACCTCCACAATATTGCTTGCTCCAGATACTGCATCAGTAGTGCATGACAGAGATGCTTTGCAGTTGTTAGGAACGGCTTACTGCCCAACTGCTATTGCTCTCAGTACCACTAACACCTCATGTTTGAATAGAAAGAAATAATGATTTGAATTCGTGTTTTAGGGATATTGCTCCAACTTTGTTATCCATATACATTCTGCCACTGTCAGTGTGAAGTATTATACAGAAAGACAATTACAGGATGCAAATACATTGATTAGTTATTGTTGAGAATATGCTGGCCATAATTTGTATCAAGGTGTGATGGAAATTCATAGGTAACGTGTGTTAAATTTAAATGTGAGTTTTGTTCAGTTGTCATTATTAAATAAATAAATCTACATTATATCAATTTTTCAGGCTCCCCAGTGAAACATTTGACAGGTTAATGTGATGCATAACTGCAGCTTTTTACATTTCTCCATGTACATCATCAATATTAATAAACCCTTTTTCATTTTTGATTGAGTTATGCAACGAGTAAGATATTCAGAGCTGTTAATACTTCCTGCAAGGATCTTATTGTGCACTGAGTTTGGCCAGTAGTGCTTTGCTAACCTTCTCTCTCTGCTGCTTATGCAACTGTTAACTATAACTTATTGATGCCAATCAGTGCATTTGCTTTTGCTTTCTTGTGTCACTGAGGGCTCACAGTTACTGTTACTTTGAGTGCTCACTGCCAGCTGGGTGTGGGTCATATCTGCTGTGTGTTATGTGTGTGTGTGTGTGTGTGCGTGTGTGTGTGTGTGTGTAGAAAGGTCCTGTCTCCAGATGCAATCCCCTGCATGCTCTATTTTTCCTCCAGATTCACCAGTTACAAAGCTTCAGGCTGCTACACAGGACACCGAGGTCACAAAACCGTGAAATCCTAGTTTGATTATAAACGTCTCCGTCCAAAATGCTCATAAGCAGTGAAATGGGTATGCAGTCGCCATGGATACCTACTATATCATGAGCTCCATTACTAGGGAGCCCATTTGGTGCCCTCCTGAGGAGCAGCTGATTCAATAGTAAACTGGGCGGCTTCAAAATGCTGCTTTTGTTTTCTGCATTTTCATATTGACTTTGCCGTCATGTTTTGTGATAGAGCGCTCACTGCTGTGATGATTCTGCACTGATGACAGATCAGCTGTCAGTCAAGCAGCACTGTGATGTTGTGTTGATTGTGTTTTTACAGGATTAATAACCACAGGAGAGATTTGCAAATAGTGGGCGCACTTGCCTTTGTTCACACACTGTGGGTGTTCATGTTGCTTAAAGGGGGACTCATCTGATTTTTACACATGAAGATCATGATGAGGAGGAAAACGTTGCTCTATAAATCATTGAATATTGTCTGCAGTGCCAGTGGGAAGTGCAGTAATCAGTGTTTTCAGTTTGACTGTATAAATAATGGATGTAGCTACTGTGACGTCACCCATTGGTTTGTGGGCTGCTGTTTTGAAGCCTCAAGTTTGGCATTTCAGCTGTAGCCATCTTTGGCTTTTTGGAGCCAGAAGTGACCATATTTGGGCAAGAGGCTGATGCTGCTGCAGAGTGAGTGGTGGATCTGACTGACAAGCAGAGGGCACTATGGAAGGCAAGATAACTGGAGAAGCAATGTGCAGTATTACTAACATGACAGATGACACCCACTTCAGCTTCTAAGATCATAGCAGACCCACTACACCCTTTATAGTCTGAGCATGCACTCTTACCTTCAAGGCATAGAGCATGCCCCTGATGCGGACTAAAAGAGGCATCACATCATTTGTCCCATCCAGCATTCAGCTGTGAACAAGCTCGAATCACCGGTCTGGAACTGTACATCTTTAACTTGACTTGACTTATATTGAATTAGATTAAATTAATTTAAATTAAATTGACTTCATGTCCTTGATTGACCAAGCGGCAACCTTCACGTCTAAAAAATTAAGCCAATGGAAGTACCAAAAACTGCTGAGTGAGTCAGTCCCCATAGACCCCCATGTAAAAATGTTTAGGTCTCTGTTGCTAATTTTAACAATCATGACAACTGGAGGGAGTTAAGTTTCTTTCTTTCTTTTAAAAAAACCCCCAAAAAATCCTCATCTGTTAACATTTTATTTAGACCTAAATTTGCACATATTTAAGGTAGCTGCTTGAGTGACAGGCTGTCTGCTGATTGTGTTCACCTGTGACACATTTGTGACCATGGAGCACTACTATGACTTGCAAATATTATTAATATCTGAAGTGGAGAGCTGTTAGTTAGTTTCCAGCTTACAGAGAATAAATCATAATGTTTAACGGTGCTGCAGTAACAGTCTAACTTAGCGAGTGATAGTGTTGGTAGTGTGAGCAGGTGACATTTGTGTTTTTCTGTCTGCAGAGCTCCAATCGCGTCTATTTGGTCACATTTTGTGACCGCGGAGCACCAGAGCGAATTGGAAATCTTTGCAATATATGAACTGGAGAGCTTTTAGTTTGTTTCCAACTTGCATTGGATGAATCCTCATAGTTTAACAGTTTAACTTAGTGATAACGCTAAAATCCAACTGATGTTTAGAAGCTTTAAGTCCACAGCAAATACATCAACATCATACTTTATTTGTAACTTTATTTTATTTGTAATCTTGTATTCTAGTCATTTTCAGTAGTTTAGAGTAGATTACAAAATATCAAGATATATGTCTTGCATGACAATATAGCTGGAAATATTGTGGTATTTTTTCAAAGCCACATCGCCCAGCCCTGTTGCACAGTGTTACCGTAATGGGTATACTTTGGTAGAAAGAAAGTAATTGCTACAATGAAAACGCTCAGAACAAGGTCTGTGGATTATCAAAAGCAATTGGGTCATAATTCTGGAAAGACACAAGAGACTATATCTTTTTTTTATTTAAATTTTTTTTTTTTCGTTGGTTGTTTTTGGTGCTTTGAGCACCACAAGCCGAGCACCATCTGAATCCATTTTATTGGAGAGAAGGTAGACATCTCTAACGACAATATCTCTGACACTCGGTAACTCACATTAAAACACTCCAGATTGATAAAATCACAACAGGTAAAGAAAAAAATATTAATGATTTTGGGGTGAACTATCACTTTAAATAGTTGGCCAGATCTTGTGAACACCATTAAAAGCTTCAAACACTATTATTTTGGAGGTTTTGGTAGATTACTGTGACTGACATGTCTTGTGTCTGTAGTTAATGGTTTTCTTTAAATATTGCATACTGATAGTCTTAGTATATATTTGGGAGTTTTGAAGATTCTTAGAGTCAAATTGAACTATAAAAGCACTTTTCTGGGCTCATGTTTATATTTCATTTCCCTGAAGAGAGAACTCCCAGGTTTTTACAGCTGCACCATTCACACAGTAAACAAGGACTTCTCAAGGCCACTCGAGAAATACTCAGAGCCACTTGTCTATATAAGATATCAGCTCAGTTAATGAGCTTACTGCGTGTCTTTTTGTGTGTTCAGCATTGCTTACTCTTAAATTGAGAGAAAACAAATAGAAGAAACTAAACCACAGCAGGATTTGGCTCATTTAATATGTGACTTCAGAGAAGGGGCTCTCTAATAGCCATGCTTCTCTGTCACATCTGCACTGTTTAAAGGGACTTCAAGAGATTTTTACACTAATTAAAAGCATGCAAATGTTGGTTGTGACTTGACTTGGTGCTGCTTTGTTGCTGTTTACATGGACTTTGAACACATTGTGCATATTTTGAAATACATTGTACATTTAATCCTATGTGTGTGTGTGTGTGTGTGTGTGTGTGCGTGCGTGCACGTGCGTGCTTGTGTGTGTGCGCGTGTGTGTGTGTGTCTGAAGCCTGTGGACTGAAGTTCTAAACGTTCGAAAGATCATGAAGTTTTCTGTTTACTTATAAAGTCAAAGATAATGTATCATTGGTATTATTGGTTTTGATTTAACAAACTTGGTAGGACAATGACATGAACCAGCCCGTTCTTTTTTCAAAGTAGTCTAATACCACTCCTTTTGCAGTGCTTTTGGTGTAAGATCCCAATGCTAAAAGCCACCTTTTGTATATATATAAATGCAAACTAACAAAACCCTTCCTAGTGTTATTATACGCTGCCAAATGGCATCTGCTGCATGATAACCCTGCTGTATGGCATCAGGTTGAAACGCTGAAGGTAACAACATTATTTAAGGAGCACGAAGCTCCCTTTAGGGCGCATGGGAGGGGCGATGGATGAATGCAACAAACCCTTGACTTTTATGAGGTAGTGAAAGTTCTCCATGAAAGTCTGTTTTTTTTCTATTCTTCAACTTACCATGTGCCTCCCTCCCCCCAATCCTAACCATCAGTGACTTCATTGTCTAATCCTAACCATCCGTGGCATCATCTGCTTTTGTTGCCTTAACATAACCACAGGCAGCTTAATGGAAGTCTACTGAGAAGCCATAGTATGTGATGACTTGGGATGAGAACGTGTTTTCTTCATCTTGATTCAGTGGAGGTGGATGGAATTATGTTGTTGTTGCTAACAGCATCTGAAAATTCAACAGCAACATATCTTTCCACAAACAGTGCCTTCATTACATCATTCTACATTACATCACACCATGAGGGCCATTTCTTTAGTAGAGCTGTACGTACAGTCTATTTGTATGTCTTCAATGTCAACTGTCCAAAGCAGCTGTCTACAGTCCACGTTGACATTCAAAATTCCTCTTTGCCTCATTGAGAAGTATTTAGGTCAATAGGGCTGCCGCAGATCACAATACCAAATCACAATGATCGAAATAATGAATTGAGAACAAGCTGAGCTGAGTGCTGCCTCCTGTCATCCATATCCCCCTCTGCTAGAGCTCGGCTGAGGTGGGCTGCGGGCCAGTTTAACTCATGCCTGCGCTGACTCCCACACTGTGTTCAAACCAAGAACGTACACCTGCCAGGTGAAACAAGTCTGCTGACCTTTAACCCCTAAATCACAGATTGATTTCAAATCAAACACAACACACGCCACTTTCCTAATACTTCCTAAATACTTATTCAATACTCAGTATTCATGTATATAGGAAACACTGTGTATTGGTATTATTATTCTGCAAACCTCTGCCTCTGCTGCCTCTCAGTCCTTCAGTCATTTAGCTTCTGCTTCTTCAGCTCCCCCTCTAAACCTCACATACAGTATGCTCCACAGAGGCACGCAGTGACGGATCCTGTGTTTAAGTGTCTCAGCGCCTCAAGATTACAAGGATGATAGTCGACTGAGGAAAGAGCCGAACTGCTGATTTTTATTCCATCTTTGATCTTCAGCTGTTTACTTGTTTGTTTTCCCCCCTCCTCCTCCTCCTCCTCTTCTCCCCGCCCATCCCCGGAGATTTGACTGTGTGCGCAGGCAGTTGCATCAACAGCAAGATTACTGTGTAATCAGGTTCTATTCAGCATTAATCTTGAATGCAGTTATTGTACAGGAAGGTCATATATTATTTATAAGCTCTAATTTTAGGTCAGAGCCTCTGTGTGTTTTCAATTACACAGTGTATTGTGTTTCAGGTTAGCGTGTCTTTGTCATTTTATTTTGAAAAGTGCATAAATGTTATGCACTAAATAATAAGAAACATGCACTAATAAACAGAAACATAACCACAATGATGTGATCAACCTAACTATTGATTTGTTGCTTGGAGAGATTACAGCTCTCTGGAAAACATGTGTAAGAACTAGAATTATTAGAATTTCTTGATATTGGGAGTTCCCTCTCACAGCAGGAAGCACAAAAAAATAACCATTGGCGTGAATCAAAATGTACAAAAGATACCCCCCTCTCCCACCCACTTTTTTTCTCTTCAGGAAGAGAAGTGGGGAGGAGAACTGTTGTGGGTGGATGGCTTGATGTGATTAATGCTGATGCTTTGTGTTTAACATGTTGCATAATCATAAACAAGGTTTGCATGAAACAAACATTCTCTCATTCTGTCTCGTGGTCGAAGTCTCAGATATGACAAACCATAGTCAATATATATGACTGTAGTTTGACAAGTTAAAGAATGGTAAAACACATGTAAAATACATTTTAGAGGTCTGTATTTCTCACTGTAAATATAAAATATTAAAGCTGATAGTATTTCAACATAGCAGTATGTTGAAGGCTCTGGTGATTTAATTTACTGTAGACATCTTTGTTTCCTCCCTCCCCTCTCTTCTCTTCTCTTCTCCCTCTCTTCTCCTGACTCAGGGAGCCTGGGTGACACAGTGGAACCTCCTCCTAGAGAGCTTTTCTCCTCTGGATGTTATGGCTGAAATGGTACGTAGGCTCAGTCAAGGCCAAAGATTTAGCTGAAATTAACGGTGATGAATAAGAGGCAAGAAGAGACGTGAGTGACTGAGTATGCATACCGCCTTTTTTCATGTATCACCTTGAGCCAGGGGGTTTAGGACTAGATAGAAGACAGTGGAAAGAAGACTGTCCTTAAGAAGAGGACATCTCACCTCTGACAGATGTACTTTTACCTGGTAATAGTAAGGGAACACTAGGGTTACTTTTTGTCATAGTTTGTCCCTGTTTTTTGATAATACCTGAACAAATGGAAAATAGCTTGTATTTGTAGTGCTTTTCTAATCTTGTGACCACTCAAAATGCTTTTACATTACATGTCACATTGACCCATTCACACACACATTCACACACTGGTGACCGAGGCTACTGTACAAGGTGCCAACTGCTATTCAGTAACCTTTCCCACACACTTATACACTGGTGGCACTGAGCAATTTGGGGTTCAGTATCTTGCCCAAGGATACTTTGACATACTTCGGAGGAGCTGGGGACCCAACTCACCCAACCTTCCAATTAGATGACTACCTGCTCTACCTGTCAGTCACAGAGGTAGTTCATCAAATTGAAGTTTGGGCTGTACCCTATAGGCTTGGGCAGTATGTAATACTTCAAACCTTCCTGAAAATGTTAGGAAAATTAATATTCTCACACCTATTTTACTTGTTAACAGAGAAATACAACTGTACTCCTTTTGAATTCACCTTTCTCTCGGTCACAGAAGACTGACAAGGCTTTATTACCTTATTAACTCACTGTAATCACAATGACAAGAACAAGCTCCAGGTTTGATCGAAATAAATACTTCATTCGCCAAGTTAGATTTTTTAAAAATATCTGTTATTCCGCACGCTATCTCTCTCTTCCTGCTGTTCACAGTCCTGTGACTTCTCCCTCCACCTCTAGGTGTCGTGGTGTCGTGGTGTCTGTCAGCTCAGCAGCTTGTTTCACAAGTAGAGACTGGAGACTGAGCTCTGGAGATGCATTCTGTGCACTACATACAATAAGTTTAATAGAAAGAGCAGCACTTGGATTTTCGACGGTATTGAAAAACATACTGTTAGCAGGTATACCATGATACAGAGATACTGCCCCAGTGCAGTTCCCGACTCCAGAAATATATCAGTTGGGTCAGATTTGACTTTGACTTGACTTTGAATATAAATATTCAACTATATTTATTTAATTATTCCATATAAAGTGTTAAAGGTTGAACAGGGTTCAGCAGGATGTTCAGTGTGACGGTGACGTGTTTTTCAGTTATGCTGACGATGAATCAGATATGTGCAAAACCAATTTTTTGACTGTATCATATTAAGTTGCTGTGAGCTAAATTTACAACTCTTGAGCAGAAGATAGAGGATAATGTTATCTCAAAGCCAGTCAAACCTCAAAATAAAAATCCAGTAAATCTAATATTCCTTTTAAGCAGTCATGCTCAGTGATTAGTATTGTTCCCTCAAATAAAGGGGAAGTTGTCTCAAAATTGTACAGCAAAATCAAATATTTATTCACTCACAGTACATACTGTATTATTTTGCAGCTGTCAGTCATTTTAGCAATCAGGTAATCTACTGATACGATTATTGGAGTAACTGAATAAGAAAACTCTTGCTTCATTAAAGAGCAAAAGTTAATAAGACAGGTCTGCTATTTGCATTTGTGTACTGTAATTGCATGCCCTCTCACTTCCTGTTGCTCTGACACTACTTGGCCAGGAGGAAAGTGGTCGCTAAACAAAACGTTTGGACTGGATGCATAGACTGGATGCTTTCTGCTGAGATGCTGAAGCACTGACATTATGCTATTGTGATACGCTAGTTAGGTTTAACAAGTTGAACTGTGCAATGCTTTCCTGTTGCTCAGTTTAAAGTTATCCTAAACTTTGGACACGTTCTTTCATTTCAAGTCTCTTCTCTTTGCCCCTTGCTATTTTCTCTCTTCCTCCATCTTGCGAAAACATGCCATCAAATCACATCAAATCACATCACCTGTCAGCAACATAAGCTGTCACATTCTGGCAATTTTAAAAGTAGCCTAAGTTACAGCACTAAATCCAACTCACATTCTATTGGTAATATTAAAACCCTAATATCATGTTTGTAAATTTATAAATGCAGCAACTAGTGTCTGAAGGTCACGTTTAATTTACTGCAGAGGCGGCAGGAGTCCGCAACATAAGAGAGAGCAAATTTTAGCAGAGAAGGGAGTGGCAGGCACTGTGTTTGTTGACTTCTTGGGCTAGTGAGAGGAGACATGGCAGAGTCATTCTCTTAAAAAGACTCAAATTGCAACAATATGGCAACATTCTGGCTTTGAGTCAGAAGAGCTGTCCTTACTGGCTGCAGGTGCTGTTGTGAGGTGAACTTTTGTAGGACACTGTGTTTCTATGTATTCCTGTCGCTCGATTTGAAAGCACCATAGTTGAAATGAAGAATTGTTTAAAGGAAACCTCCTTTTTTCACTATAAAAACCTAAACACAGTACTAGCTGGCTGGAGGAAGATTGCTGGAAATCTGAAAGTTTTTGCTGAGGTAAATGACCATCGCTAAAAACAAGCTAGGCTAACGACACTTGCTGTTGACTATCTTGTATGTAATTTCTAGTAATTATCCCAAAATAAAATGTGTGTTTTCTGGTATAAGAAGTAACATTACAAACATAGGAAGATATCAGGTAGGTTTCTCAGCCACCTTTTTTAAGTGTTTATATCTCAAGTCTGATTTGATTGAACAGCTGGTGGCACCATGGTTTGTTTACATGAAGTGCATATTTAATGGCTTTAGTGTGGAGACAGAGCTCTGGTATTATGTGATGCTGTGTGATAGTTAGACAGTCTCTTTCTGTTGGGACACAGTGTCATTATCTTCCACTCAGGATTGATTGCTGAATCATGTGGGTCACCTGGTAAAATTCATTAAACCAGTACAGTAATGTGTTTTAAAATTTTCACACAGGCCCGACCCTAGTAATAATTATGTGAACAGTCCTGTATTGAATGAAGCTTTGATGCAAAGAATTTGCATCGTTACGATTTGCAAATAGAGTTGCTGGAGTTACTTAACGGAATGGGTTCAGCCCTCATTTTGAACCATTATTTGAGAAACAGCAGCAGCTAAATAAAGTGTTGATGAAGTGCAGCTAGTACGTATATGACATACATCTGTAATTCTGCACATTGAGTTTAAACTGAAAGGCTGACTGTGAAAGTTCTCTTAGTTTGATGATGTTTATGTCCACATCAACAGTGTAGACATCTGAGCCTGATTTTAATATATAATACCAAATTATTACAAGATAAAGTCATCATATGATTAAACTGGCAAGCCATGATGCACATCCCACTGATGCTGTGACCATTACTATTCATTTTGCATTAGTTATGATTAATTTGATTATTTTCTTTCTGTACCATCTATAATGTCTGAACATGGAATTAATTAAATTAGGGCATTTGAATTGTTTGAAGTGTTTTTACCACTGTGGAGTGAGAAAGACAGACCATTGTTGACTAAAATATTGTTAGTGGCAAAAGATCTGATGAAATTGCTGAATGCTACAAAATCGCTTAAAGCACTTGTTCATTCCACTCAAGGACAAGTCTGTTCTTAAATATGGTTCTCACATGAGGCCTGATGTTACATTTCATGTTCGTTGTGCTGCAGTAGAGACAGAATAATGAAAACATGTCAGAGAAAGCAGCAGAGAGCGTCTAAAAGACGTAGTAGCTGTTCATTCTCTGTGTGAAAACTGTTGCCCTCTGGGCAGCTGTGTGAGTGCTGAATACAGGCCTTCACTATGCAGAGATAAAGCAAGTAAAATGACTTGCTCTCAGAAACACTCCAAACATTGAAAGGATATTAAGTAATTTATGATTTTTATCTGCCTCTCTCTGCGATAAAGGAATTGAAGCAGCAGGTTCTGGTTAAATGTGGAGTTTGTGAATGATAGAAATGTTGGTGTTTTGTCCTTTTTGTTGTTGTTGTGTGAGGCAATTCAATTCATGCACTTGCAATAAATCACAATTTACAGAGTTACAGCACCATGTTTTCATGGTGTTTATACTGCATTATCCAACCGTTCACCAGCCTTGTGGTTGTTCCTCTCTGTGTGTTTGTGTGTGTGTGTGTGTGTGTGCAGAGTGTAGTGTTTATTCTTTGTTCATCTCACAGTCTTTAAATCTGTGTCATTTATCTCATGCAGTTCCATTGATTGTCCCCCCATTGCTCCGCCTGGCAGTGATTGGACACTTTTCTCCACTTGTCTCAGCTCCCCACTGCTCTCAGCAGCAGCAGAAAGGCAGCGCTTTAACGTATTTCTCTGAGCTACTGCCAATTTCATCTTCAATTTGCCTGCATTTCGTTTAATAGTTAGTGTTTTTTTTAGCTGTTATCTCTAAATGTTGCCATGGGATGTGCGATAACAGAGCTTGTTCTTGTTGTAGCAGCTTCATTGTGAATATGAAGATGAGTTTCTCTTTTTAAATTGGACTCATTTAGCCCAAAAGCAGATGGCTGCTAATATGAAGGACATGAGTGTGCAAAGTCTGTCAGGTAGATGACAATATGAACGTGTGGAGATAAAAAAAAAAAAAAATGGGACATAGAAAATACACTAAAGGTTGAGTGTGTGTTGGTGGGGGGTCCAAGTTTTCACTGAACAAATAAGTAACCAGCCAAGTGAGAATGTTTGGCAAAGAAAATTGAGGAGGAGGGCAGGAGTTTCAGGCAGAGCAAGAGTAAAGCAAACCGAGATGTAGAGTGAAACTGAAGGTACTCCTGGTTCTAACGCTGGTTTCACATTGCACACATTGCAGTTCCTGATAAAGAACTGCTTTCCAATAAAATCCACTAAGATCCAGCAGCTTCTCTTCAATATGAAGGATCATGATGAACAACAGAAACAAGAACCCAGGTGTGCTGTTACTGTAAACTCATTTTGTAAGCTGAGGTCATACAACTCTTCACTCTCCACTTCACTCGTCATTTGAACTATTCAATAACCACCTGAGGGAACTGCTGCTGTGTCCTGTCAGATAACTCTGCTGGTTTCTCATTTACATTTCCTCTATTCCTAAAGGTCATTAATGACTAAATGAATTTGAATCAAGGCCCACTTGCATTACAAAGGATAAATATCAAAATGAAACTATGAATTGTAACAATGCATTTTTGTGAAGGTATTCACACTATAATGAAATCAGTGATTAATTATTAAAAAAAAAGAAAACTCACTCTCAAACTTAACCTGCTGTGACTCAGAATTGTATGTTGGATTCAACATTGTGGAACTGTGCCCTATACCCATTGTGCTGTTGATGGAAGCAACATACAATACACGTCATTTCATTAATTTATTTAGAAGAGCAATGCAAATTTATCATCATTTCTGTAAATGTGCCAGTGTTAGCAAGCTGCAGTCCTATGGCGAAATGTTTGAAAACCATCACATCAGTGCACACTGACCCAGTTTCACCACATATAGGCTATATTAATAATTCATATTCTATATGTTCCTACTGTTGTGTGTGTGTGTGTGTGTGTGTGTGTGTGTGTGTGAGAGAGAGAGAGAGAGAGAGAGAGAGAGAGACATTGCTGTGGGTGTGGTTGGCTTTAGTTTACTCTGGGAAAAGATTAATGAGCAGGATGGTTCACACTTTCAATGAAACATCCAGACTGCAGGCCTCTCATGCTGTTGTAAGCTGTATTTCTTATGAAAGTAGGATATTGATATCATTCAGAAGTGTGCAACAATGTAAATTAGGTGGAAAACCCTAACCCTAACTGCAGAGCAAAACCACACATGAATTCACACATAAAGAAATGGCATGAAATTGTGTCATGAGATAATTTGAATTTACCAAGAATGTCAGCTAAAGCATAACCCTGGGACATGAGGCATGGATCTCATATTTACATGATGGTAAATCAGACTGTGCGAGAGCTGAGAGTGCTGAAAGTGTCCAGATAATGAGCGGAAGGTCCTTAAAGAAGCCCATTAGCCCTAATAAGCTATAGTTTCTAGCAACCCAGGGGAGAGGCTGGAGGTGCTCATACAGTTTACAGCACACACACATACACACACTTATTTCTTCTCTTGTCTACCATCCATTTTCACCATCTCCTACTCATTTGTATAGTATAAACACACACACAAGAAAACACACTCTCCTGTCTGCAGATTTCTGCTGGTGGGAGATGGCTGTTTGGTCCCTGGTGTCCGTGGTGACAGGTATTGATCAGAGAACGATGGCTGCTCTAGTTTGATCTCTCAGTCAGGAGGACTCATTACTCCACTGCTGCTCTTATTCCATATTATTATTATGTTTCAACAAAAGAGGCACATGGTAAGGTGTAGTACTCCTGTATGAAAATCCCTGGTTTGTTTGATCAATCCACAACCCCTGTCGCCTACCCAATAGGGTCCTTCATTTTTGTTAAATTACATTGCCACCAGCCACACACTTAACTGACACTGCCTGTGCTCATATCATGCTGCCACAGCAGGTGCCATCCAGCAGCCCAGGGGTGTATAATAGCACAGTGGTTTTGACCGTATTCTCAGTTTATGCCGCCCAGCAGCATATCATTTGACTTGTGGCTTTTGGTGTCAGGATCCTATGCTAAATCACTGCAAAAGAGGTGGTATTTGACAACTTTGGAATGATAACAGGCTGCCATTCCAGGAAACTGACTTGTTCTTAAGGTAACTTCAGCTATAGTCAAAATGCATGGGTCATATTTCAAGCAACACTTAATGCATGAGACATATGCATCTGACGTGTGTATTATTGGTGGTATTAATAATTATGAAGGCAAAAGAATGCATTTATAGGAATCGGTTCGTGATTGACCCAGACCCAGGTCAGGTGGGTTGGGGTAAGTTTACCAGAAAATATCACAAGTTTGACCATGCAAGCCAAAAAGTGACATGGCAGCAGTCCAAGTAAGTTATCAATAACTTACACAAACATTTTGTGCAATAGTCCACCTTCTCCTCCCATCTCTCTGCCTCTCTCTCTCTCTCTCTCTCTCTCTCCAACACACACGAACATACATAGTGTAGCGGAGCGAAAACAATTATGTTTCCCTGCTCAGATACCTTAAGGTAGTAGAAAAAATTCAGAAAAGGACTTTTAGGTGCCTCTAAAGTTCTCTGTGAGGAAAAAGAAGACATTTAGCCATTTTTTTGTCTTTCCCTTTGGATGGACATACATATATACTACATCACATGCAAACAGATACAACACATAAACCAGTTGTCATTACACTGACATGAACAAATGCCTGTCATCCTATTCATCCAGAAGAGCAAAGTAGAACTGACTACAATTAATTATTGATTGAGATCAGACGAGGGCGTTATGTCATTTTCATACCATCACACCTTGCTGGAACTTCACTGGGCTATACGGTTAAGTGTGTAGTAAAAATGTGCTGGGCTAACAACCCCCAGCTGTTCCCTCCCTGTGGAAGGCGAGTGAGCTATATACTTTCAGCTTTTCAGACTAAAAAATACAAAATAGAAAAGCACAAAATGCTTAGAAAAGCAATATTCCCACACTTGTTTTACTTATCAAACAGAGAAATGCAACTGTACACTTTTTGAATTCAATTTTCTCTCAGTTACGGAAGACTGATGAGGCTTCATCCTAAAACACTCTTCACTGAAACTGGTTGGAACATCTGGTTGACACATTGGTTACTTCTGCTAGAAACAAGCTTTTATTCTCCACAGTTTTTCTCTGCCTTCTGGCCTCTGGCTGTTTACAGTCCTGTAACTTCTCCCTCCACCACTAGATGTCACTGTGTCTTTTTCAGCTGCCTGTTCCACCAGTAAAGACTGGAGACTGAGGTCTGGTGGTGCACGCTGTGCACTAAATACAATGAGTTTAATAGAAAAAGGAGAAGCTGTATTTATGACAGTATTAAAAAACATACTTTTGATATTTCTAAATAACCTGGTATACTGCGATACATTGATACCACACAAGCCTAATTATTTCTGTCAAAGGTCTGCTTGTCTCTGCAGTTAAGGCGGACAAAGGCTGCTATTTGAGATTTTACTGTATTTATGTCTGTAGGTTCAAAAGTTGTACTCAATATGTCACTACATTTACTTGTCAGACAGTTAAATCACTGTTTGCTTTTTGTCTTGATCATATTAATTCTTTAATCATGTAGACAACAACATATTCTTTGTGTTTCAAAGTAGCTAAGAAAAAGAAATTTGCTATTAAACCATTGCTCTGAATCTGTGATGAGATTTAAAGGCAGAAATGAGGAAATCTGTTCAGTCTGAATCTAACACACAATATTCAATCATTTCCTTCAATCTCAGCAATTGGCTGTTTTTTTTCTTGCACGCTGAAGCAAATTAAAAATGTTATCTGTGTTTCTTCCTCAGTTGTGATCTCTGTGTTCATTGAAAGTACATTCACGCTTTTGGTCTCTCGCAGTTTTGTGCTTCATCCTAGAATCTAATTGGGTTGCCTGGTTAATAGATTTGCAGGCGACAATTGTACGTACAAAACAGCCATTGAGATGAGGCTTGATGATTGTTTTCATTTGGGTGCTACCCTCTTTGTCATTTAACTCAGAGTGGATTGTGCCTCCACTCCCATCAAGATGCTCACAGCAATTTGGAGCAGAAGAAAAGCAATTTCACACCAAAAAGTACATGGGAGCGGGGGAAGGGAGTGGGAGCTAACAACAGAAGACACTGATTGTATTAGGTGATGCACTGTTAATACAACACACACAAAAAGCACATTTTCTTCTGTTCCTCTCTAACCCTGCACCCAAATTGATAAGATAAACAACACTGCAGACCTCATCTTCAGCTTTCATGGCCCATTGTGATAGTTCACTGTAAACACTGTCATATGGTAGTTTGGCGGCAGTCTATGTTGGAGGGACTTTGAGTCTGACCATGACCTAGACCTTATGTACCTTTGACCCCAAAAAACAATTTTTTAATATGTTTTGATTTTATTCTTTAGATCAGTATTTTTTTAATAAACTCAATTTGTCTATTCTGGAATATCTCTATATGGTTTACAATAACTGAGTCACAAGATAGCTGACGCACTACTGTATCCCGACTAAAATAAACAGCACAAATTTAAAGCAGCACCAAATTTAAAGGCAAAATGGTTTATAGCTGTTCCAAATGGCCACACTCAGAGGCCTACAGTGTTTTTGAAGTCAATTGATGACAGTCTCTCCTCTGAGGCAAGTAGTGTTATGCTTGTTTGTATATGTGAAAAGTGACAGAAGTAGTTGTGTAATGTAAAGAAAGAGAGCCTCGAGGAAAAGTTCAGTCCCTGCCTGCTGTCACACCCCTACACTCCTGGCCCATCATTGCATAACATGGGCTTAGTAGTCAGACTGGGAATTTACAAAAATTGTAAGAGGTGCACCTTCCTCTCTAATTCCGATGTGGGTAAGAAGATTTCAGAAGTGGTTTGATTACCTGAGAAGCACTTTCCTTGAATGTTACTGAAACCTTTACTAGGCTTGGGTGGTATCATGGTATTACAGTATACCAGGGTATGGAGAAATCCTAAAGGGTGTATATTTCAATACCATCATTCAAATACAGGTGCTCCACTTTCTATTAATTTCATTCTATGTAGTGCACAGCACGCACCACCAGAGGTCAATCTGAAGCTGAAAGCTGAAAGACACAGCCACACCTAGTGGTGGAGGGAGAAGTTACAGGACTGTAAACAGCTGGCGGCCAGCAGGCAGAGAGAGACTGTGGAGAATAATGACATGTTTTTTTACATCTAACTTGGTGAATTAAAGATTCATTTCGACTAAACCGGAACTGGTGATTGTTGGACCAGTGGACTCACTAACTAGATTACTAGCACGATACCATTATATACCCTGGTGAAATGTCAGGAAGGTTTGAAGGTATGAAATGCTACGCACTGCCTAAGCCTAACCTTTATTGTGTGGAGGGATGTGATGGAGAGTGTTGCTGAATAAAGCCCAGCTTTTCCAGCTCTCTGTCATTGCACAAATAAAGGTCAGAAAATGCTGCAGACTACAAGGGCTGCAGCAACATTCATGTTGTTCAATTCAGTGTGAAGGTTCTTAAATACACGCAAATATGCTTGTCTTTTCATTTTGAATAAGTACATCCAGTCCTGCAGACACAGATGGAGACAGGAGCTTCAGGTTGTGTGAAGGTTGGCACACGATTCTCTGCTGTGGCACACTTGGCTTGGTTAGACGGCACTGGTTGGCACAGCAGGTGGATTTACCAAGTCTGTTGTCTGGCAAACTCTTGTTGGATATGCCGGTCATTTTGAGACAACAAAATTTCACACCTTTCTACTGCAAAACAAGTTCCTTTGTATAATAGACACTCTGCCTTGATAAATTGTCTAGTTTACTCTCCTACAATGAACTTGTGGGGTCGGCTATGTGTACAACTTCAAAATACTATGCAGTACAATAGCTTCACTGTAGTTTGGAGATTCGAAAGCTGTTCTGAAGGGCTTTCAAGTGAATCATTACCTGCACTTATATTTCTTTCAGACGCTTTGCATTCAGTGGTGAACAGCAGTGTTTTTTTAAAACTGCAGAACACATTAATAAATGTTTAGAATGTTCGGTTGGTTGACCAACCAGAGGGTTTGTTACTGAGGGCTTGAGTGATAGGTTGCTGAAAGCATCATCACTCAGTGTTGGTACATTAGTGGCAGTTGTGTAGTGGCAGCATTTGGAGTAAGTCACTCAGGATAGTGTAATGAGATGCAGTTATGTAGTGGACATAATTGTGGGAGCAGCACAATCCAGGTTGTTGTATGATTAGAATTGTTCACACTGGCTGCACTTTGTTCAAAAGCTGTGAACAAGGTCTCATGGCATGCACAGAACACACGCAAGGAGTGCAACTTGTGATCATTTTCAATATAAATGTACATGGTTTAAGTTTAAAATACAAGAACCAATGGGGACAGCAAACACAACAACAGAAAACAAAACATTCAGAAATCAGGGGCTGATTGACTGATAACATGCTCAAGACATCAACAGAAGTGACTTGGATAATCAAGATGTTCAATTTACAACTTTTTGTTCAGGAGGTCATGTGCATGGCTGGTGGTAGAACAAACCATGTTTGCTACAGTTCGGTCGATTTCCGGTTTTGCAGGTTCAGTCCATTGTACGAACTTTAATAGGTTTGATTTATGCAAACCAGCTAAACCGGCTCTTGTCGTTGTCACATTCTGGCAATTTTAAAAGTAGTCCAAGTCACAGTGAAAAGTCCCCCTCAAAATGCATTAGTAAGTATTATAATGTTTATAAATGGACTAAAGGAGCCACTAGTGTCCAATAGATTGTATGTAATTTACTGCTGAGCCCAGGTGGCTAGTATCGGCAACATGAAAGGGGTCAATTATCGGGAGGTGGGGGTTTTCTTTTGGGCTGATGAGAGGAGACATGGCAGAGTTAGTCTATTAAAAAGACTTAAACTGACCCAGCCTTACTGTTTGCACCTTGTTTGATAGCAACAGGCATTTTGACGGTTGAACAACAATTACCAGGAGGCACGCCACTACTGATGTTGGCTTTTGGGATAAACAAGCACCATCATCCAGTGACTAAACTGATCACGAGATGAAATGTGTCGGGATTTGTCTAATGGAAATGTTAGATGCATTTTGGAAGGCACTGATAAACAGTTTCATCTTGTGGAGGCGAACCAGGTCAGAAAATGCTGCCATCATTTAAAGGTCCAGTGTGTTGGTTTTGGTATGAATATAATTATACAAGTAGGTTTTCTTAAGTATATAATCACCTAAGAATGAGATGTTTAAATTGACATAGGGAGTAGGTCCTTGTTTACGGAGATTGCCATGTTGCACTGTCATGTTGCTACAGTAGCCCAGAATGGACAAACCAAACACTGGATCTAGATAAGGACATTTGCATTTTTGCATTTTCACTGTAGTTCGCAGCATCTCTGTAATGAGAGTGCCATTGCAGAGTAGTTGTAGTTCATGGAGATAAAAAATTTGACATTTTAATTAAAATATATAAACATTTAACAAATAATGGCACTGTCTCTTTTTTCAAACAACAGCTCCCTTTTGAACGTCTGTATGTCTGTGCTTGGTGCAGCAGTATCACCACATCCTGTGCATTAAAAATTATTATTTTTTAAATCACAATCTCAATCATATTCTTAATTTTAACTAGTCTTATGAAACATAGAGCAATGTTTTGGTGAGCACTGGCATATGAATGGCAGATAAACACAGTTCTGCACCAGACAAATCCACTGTAAGGTGCAGATTCTAATCATAGTAGTTAGTCAATAGTCACCTTACTATTAGCATATGAATAAATAAACTTCAATCATGCCTTCAATCGTCATCCGGTCGCCAATCAGGGCAACCTTAGTTTTTATGCCTCTGTGCCAGCGATAGCTGTAACTCAAGAATTGAACTTATTATGACATTGGTGAACTTTATGATGTCAAAGTGAAGTTAACTTTTGAGATTATATAATTATATATATATATATATATATATATATATATATATATATATATATAATCTCAAAAGTTAACTTCACTGTGACATCATAAAGTTCACCAAAAAAGCTTTCCTGGCCATTTCTTGGCATCATATCTCAGGAACAGTAGGGGAGATATTTGGTCAGATACTGCAATAGTGACACTAATCTTGGGTGCCCATCTTGAAACAGCTGATTGCATAGATTTTCTGTGCTGCCAGGAGGAGGATGTTTGTGAAGCATCCATGTTTTGGAATTTGTTGCTACTTTGCAGCAACATCCGTATTTGAATGATTTGAAGTGTTGTCAGGGAGACGTCCCTGTTGTGTACGAAATTCCATTTGTTGTGTTATATCCATACACTGGAGTCACAGTCTCTTGTGCGACCAGAACACCTCACACTGCTTGTAATGTCCTGTATACGAGGCGGCAGCTGTTGTTTTCTTGACCTCGTGCATGCGACTTGTGAACACCTTCGACAACACACACAATCTGAAGGAGTAATGAGAACCCACCAAGCCTTTAGTTAATGAATTGTCATGCATCTGCTTCTTGGGGAAATGAGTGTTCAGTCACTCGCAGAGCAGCGAGAATTACCAAGGGAGAGAGAGCGAAGAGAGTGACGGGGCATATAAAAAGAGGAGAGGAGACAAGAAGGATGGCCTATTACGCTCCATTTAGACTCCTCTCAATTTGGAGGAGCTCCGCTGTGTGTTGGCCTCTTTACGCTGTTTCATCTACAGAGACATGAGCAATGTGTAAAGTAGGGAGGGAGGGCTGGGCGGGGGGATGACGCCATTCATCATGATAAGTCAGGGAGGCAGGAGGTGGAGGCCCATTTGGGTGGAGTTATGTCAGCGTAGTTAATAATATATGATTATAAGAACACTGACACAACATGAAGAGGATGGAATTTGTACAAAATCTAGTTTGGGGTACTTAATGTTTCAAAATACTACGATAGAAAAAGAAAATATGGTTTGTATCACTCACTTTCTATGACTAAGTAACATGTTTAGGCTCAGGAAGGACTACACAGGTCATACACAGGAAGTGGCTTGTAGGTAAGGGTTAATGGGGTTTAGTTCCCACCTGTTGTCTCATCAGGTACACTGTGTTTTGTGTCAGTGAAAACTTGACTGTGACTCCTTTGCTATGCGATTTGACTTTAAACCTTTAAAACCTGAGCAAATTGTTTTTTTGTTGCTTTTTTTAAACATGGGGATAAGGCAACAAACAACTTAACAAGACATGACCCCAAAATTAGGAAGGAATTAGTAAAAACAGTTACAAGAAAATTACCAATGATAAAAATAAGCAATAAAAATAATAATTCTAAAAAAGTCAAAACAAACAATGATTTTGAAAAGTGCTAAAAATAATATCTATCTTTTTACCTATCTATCTATCTATCTATCTATGTATGTATCTATCTATCTATCTATCTATCTATCTATCTATCCATAAATATCTATCTATCTATCTATCTATCTATCTATCTATCTATCTTTCTTTTTTTGATGTAGGGCTGGGCAATAAATCGATTTTATCAATTACTGCGAATTTTTGGTTGAGGATGATTTTTTAAAATCTCTCTTTAACATTCTCTGCTGGCCCCTTTGGGCTTCTGTTGTCCGTAGTGGGCTGGTTCTCAGTACTTACTCCTCGAGATACACACACACGACAAGGTCACAGCAAATGTTAATGACAATGAAGACTACGTTCCCAAAAAAGCACAGTCTCATCACGTCATTTGGGTTCGGTTTTTTGCAGCGTCAGGTCTCAAACAAACCACAGTCCACTGCAAAGTGTTTTCAAAAGCTGTTGAAACGACCAGTTTATTTCAACATCTCAAACAGAAGCATGTGGCTGAGTGGGAGAGTCTCACTACGAGATGCACAAGACCGCATCAGCCTACAGACAGTCAGTTGTGGAAGTGGAAGTCCTTTTTTGCGCAGCCAAAACTAATGTATAAATGTTTGGGAATAGAGTTTGTCAATCAGGCTCACCAACTAATATGAGGTAAAACTTCACATTGATGACATTATATTATTAATTATAATAATTATAAATAATGTGCTGTCTGTGCAGCAGCATTAAGGTGCAAACATTTATTTATTGCAGCTTAATACTTGGTACTCTGGCATTCAACCAAAAAATTACGGCTGAAATTAATATTTCATGCCCTGCATGAAGCAGCAAACGGAAAAGAAACGTTTTAAATGTTGTGCAGCCGTAAACCACGGAAAATCTACCACCAGACTTCTCCTCAAAATGATTTAGTATTTATGATTTTCAGGGAAGCACATCAGATACTTTTCAATCACTCTTTGTCTTTTTGATAGACTTCATATATAATAAAATAGATTTTAAAAGTGAGTAAACACAGTGCTCATGTTAAATATTTCTTGAGATATTTAGAAGCTTTTAAAATGCTCAGACCACATTAGAACTGAAGTGTATATTGTTACAGTGTATTTAGTTACAATATTGAACACAGTGGGATAGATTTAGGGAAGTGGAGGAGATGGTGGAGAGCGGAGTGGCAGACGGAGCGTGTTGGGCCCAGAGACACTGTCTTCCTCTTAGCCAAATCCCTCTCTGTATCTCAGAGGAGTCACGTGGATCGCTCCAGCCAGCTTTTGTATCGAGCTGAAATATTACCAGGCTGTGACATTTGCCAAAAGAGAGAACAAGCTCAATTGGTGCATTTATTTAAACTGCCAAGACTTCATTTGAATCTGATACCCTCAAAGGGGTCTAATGGATGAAGTGAGATAATATGAATATTTTACAGAGTAATAGTCTGGCTCATTCTAACAGTAATGTTGTGTCAGGTGTCATGAATGTTGGTACTTCTGTATGTGGGGGGGCGCCACCTCATGTGATACCACTCTCCTCTCAAAGTAGAAGCTGCTCTGTGAGCAGCCTCCTCATTAATGTGACTTGAACCTGTTTAAGAAAGAGCCCGGCTTCAGGCTTTAGCACAAACAGTGACCGTATCAGAGCGTCCAGTGGGTAATGAGGCAGCGAGCTGCAGCCACACTGCTCGCTGCTCATCTGACAGCACAGAATAGGATCCAGCGTTCAGATAACATGGCTCAGCTGAGGCTGTCACTTACTTCACATGGTGTGTGTCTGTCTGTGTCTGTGCGTGTGTGTGTGTTCTTGTGTGTTTCTGAAAACTCTGAAGCACACATATGGACATGTCTGTGGCTGAATGCCCATTTCTAATGTGTCCAAAGGCGCTGTCTGCAGACCTTGTTTGTCACAGCTCATGTATCACAAAGGGAACAGGAGACTCTCCCATATGTTGCTCATGTCTGTTTGGACTGCTGTGAAAACCATCAACCCTTCTCTTACTCAACACTTATCAAATCATATGAGAAAGAATCCAGCAATGTAGTGCTAAAATGATTGACAATAAAAAAAATCTGTTGTGGAAATCTATTTGTCAAAGAGAAACTTAAAGAGTGAGAAAACACAAAATGAACTTTGTTGGTTTCATTAAAGCAGCTTTATTATAAAAGGGCATCCACATGAGCAGGGCCCTGATCATGAGGGGCAGAGGATGAACAAACGCATAGAGTATTTATACAGTTTTCGTACTGCATGTGGATGGAGAAAGGTTGAACAATGGATGGGGAAGTTGCAACAAAGGGTTGCATTCTGTCTAAATCAGCAGACAGTCACCGCCCTGATAACTAGCCACTTCATACCTTGACATTTTTAAGTCATCATATCTGTCTGACTGCTGTCAGACTTCCTCTTGTGCCGCAAGTGTGGATGCTGCAGAAAAGTGGAAGTGTCTAGAATGTGAAGGCTATGTCTCGGATGCATCTACATCAGATTTGACTATCGATAAATTATTTAAGTCATTTATTCAGCACAAGAGCTGCTTATAAGCCGGTTCCAATTTGACTTGCTGCTTTAGTTTTATGTCTTTGGGTTTTGGAGTGTTGGTCAGATAAAACAAGACCTCTGAAGACCTCACTCTTTGGCTTTGGATGGTTGTTATCTGCATTTTGAATTATTTCAATTTTGTAGACTTTTATGTAGGAAGTAAAATAGGAATAGAAAGAAATATAATCTTGCATCCCTATCATACACCAGGCACAGTAACACAATGGTTAGCACCATTGCCTCTAGTTTCTGAAGTATAACATTATATTTTCAATAACAAATTCATTGACTGCTTTGTAAAGTGCATTTTTCATTGTCGATTATTTATTCATTTATTTTGCCTTAACACGAAATGTTTCTGTGCAGGACTATCTGCCATTGCTGCCTCATGTTTCCCCTCTCCTGTGTACACCGAAAAAGTCAAAAACAAAGACATTCATCATTAAGAGATGGGGCCTTTTACATTAAACTTTTGTTGTGGTTTGGCCTTTCGTTCGCATGACAACTGCAGTTTGGGGGCCTGAAAACACAAACTTTTTAAACCAGGTTCCAGAGTGTAATCTTTTGAAAACGCCACCCCTTCTATCGCCCTGTAAACTGTGGATCCTGTGAGAATGATGACGTCGAAACAGCACTTTGGACATCTGCATTACATTTCCGACAAACAGCCATGCACGAGTAGGAGGACAACAATAACAGCAATGGCGGCGTGCCGAGCTGTTTGTGTTGCTGACTCTACTGAGGTTATTAGCGCTGTCTGTTCTCATGCGTATGTTCGCCATCGCCCTTTTGTTTGTTTAAACTCACCGCTCTGTGTGCAGGTGCATGGCGTTCGTCTATGGTGTGTCATTACAAAGTTACGCCACCAACACTTGCCTGGTACTAATACTACAGCATTTTAGGTGACAGAGAGAGATGATGTCCAAGATATTAAATAGTGTCCCACCTAAACCACATCACAACTGGTTGGCATAATTTTGTTTGAAATTCAAAGAAATAACCAGAAAACTACATAACAAGGAAACAATAAAACAAGGAAACAACATTCCAGATTGACTGAGATTTCATGACAGATAAATAAACACATAAATATGGATTTCTTTTGGGTTTGGACCAATGATGAAGTCCTGCTTAAAGGGACGTCAGATCAAAAAATGCTCATATGGGTCATTTTGGAGAGCAATGACAAAAAGTGATTTTTGGTATTTATTTATTTTGTTTGTTAGTTAGTTAGTTTGGATGACTTTTTGGATGACTTTTTGGATTTTTGGAGACTCAAATGACAACATATCCAACTGGCAGTCACCACCTCAAATCGATGATTTGCTTTGTTAATTACAGCGTCACAAATAAGCTTGGGCGTTATGCAATGGTATTGCATTGCCATGCAATGGTAGAAATGTTTTGGCACAGATTTGGAAATACTGTTTCTACCACAGGATCTATTTGGAGCATGCTGTATAGAAAAGCAAGGCTGGATTCTAGTAAGATCTTCTGATCTCGCAAATTCAGCTACGACACAAGGTAACGTGTGTTGGCATGGCAGACATGGAGGAGAGTGAAGTTTTAAATACAGAAACCTTTAACTTTTAAAATGATTGTTCTTAGGAACCTAGAAGCTATCATTTCAAAATAATTTAGTGTTACTGTTTGGAGACTGTTTGTTTTGGTTTATACATTTTTATAGAAGGCCTTGAAAGCTCATTTGATCAATTTTTGGGTTAGAATTAACACTGCTATCCCAAACTGCAGGTGCCAAAAGGATGTGTGAGAGTGGAGAGCTGGGTTGTGGGCCACAAAATGTAGAGAAAGATGGAGGGATCAGGGTTCAGCTCTAGTGCTCCAGCCTCTTCCTGCTGCCTGAAAACAAGCCACTCAAGTGTAAAAGAGACCTTAAACTGCCCCAAGGTGTGACTTTGAGTGTGTGTCCATCTGAGTTAGCTCTGTGATGGACTGGCAGCGTATCCACAGTGTCCTCCTGCATTCACTGCCTGATGGGATGCGCTCCGGCCTCCGTGACCGTGCATGTAAATAAGTGGGTAAAGAATATCAGTCACCTCAGTATATTCCATCGGTATCAAACGCTCTAAAATGCCCACGTCAAATTAGATGTTACGTAACAACATCACAGCTGTTTTGTCACACAGTGACTTTGAGAAATCCTCAAATATATTTCACAGCCCCGGTGACTTTGTCTCCTCTTCTGAGCCCACTCCTCTAATCTTTTGAGCGTTCAGCAGGCCGGCTGAATTTTGAACCTCTCCCATCTCCCAGAAATTATGTTAGAAGATAAATCTCTCCCAGCTGGTAGAAAAGTCCATCAGACTTGTGGAAAAATCAAAATATCAACAGACTCTTAATCCAATTTAAGATGAGGTCAGGATTAAACATTTTTGGCAGTTCCAAATGTAAAGCAACCAGAAGCCCTCACATAATGAGGTGTCCAAATTAGCATAGTGTTGATGACATATTTAATTTTCTTTACCAGAGATTCTATAATACAGAGAAACAGCAGTCTTTTGTGAATGTGTTTGGATGATTTTTTGCTTAAAGTTTGATACTCTGTCTCAGGGGAAGGAGACGTAGTAATATTGTGTGAATTTTTTATGCTCTGTTTCTCTACGTGTCCTCTGGCTAAACGGCTCAGCAGAGCTTCACAGACTAGATCAACACAGATCTACAGCAGGCTTGACTTTATTACACTCAATGGATAATTACCTTCATGTATCTGATAACGTGATGAGGGACTCGCTTTAATGTTTTCTGGTTGGTTAGGTAACATTTCATTGAATATTTAATCCAGGTACTATATATGCAATACAGTATAACAAGTAGATATGCCACTATAATCACATCATACTCACAAGCTCAGTAATTTCCTAAAACAGCTGCTCTCTGTAGTTTTCATCAAACAAAAAAGAGGAACAACATGTTACAACTTGAGATGAGAACATGTTGGTGTGGCTGTGGTGTGTTTTTGTTGTTGTTGTTGTTGTTTTTTTGGTGGGGGGAATTTTCCCCTTTAATGACAGGACAAAAACCCAGCAAACGCAGCACCCAGGCTGCTGCAAAGGAGATGAGGTGCACACTCTATTAGGTGAGCTAGTGGTCGCCCCCATTGATATGTGTTTAATGGTTTTTGGACAACAGTGGAGCTCTATGGCACAGAGGATGAAGATATGTAAGTCTTTTAGATAGACTTCAAAATTTGATTCTCATCTTTGGTACTGTTTTTAACTGGTTTAAATCTAACCTCATTGACAGACAATTCTATGTTACTATGAAAGAGCATTCATCAAGAAGCTTTAAAATAGATTATGGAATTCCTCAAGGCTCAATTTTAGGTCCGACACTTTATAATCTCTGCATGCTGCTACTTGGGAATGTCATCAGGAGGCATGGTATACACTTCCATAGTTGTGCTGATGATACACAGTTGTACATTGCTGTGTCTCCTGATGACTCAGGGCCAATTGATGCCCTTTTTAACTGTATTTCAGATATCAAGTCAGTAAACTTCCTTCAGCTCAACCAGGACAAAACTGAGGTCTTAATTATTGGTCCTGAAACTCCTTGTAAACAAGTAAAAAACCTCAGTTATCTTTGATTCAGATCTTAGTTTGGAACCTCACGTCAGAAACATCACTAAAACGGCATTTTATCATCTGAAGAATATTGCCATAGTAAGACAGTTTCTCTCTCGAGCCAATGCAGAGACATTAATACATGCTTTCATTACCAGCAGAATTGATTACTGTAATGCTGTACTTTCTGGTCTTCCTAAGAAAATTATATCTCAGTTGCAATTACTACAAAACTCAGCTGCATTGGCTCTCACAGTTATTTATCAGATTTGTGTCTAGCAGTGGTCTGTTAATAGTCCCTAAAGTCAGAACAAAGACTCACGGCGAGGCATCTCTTCATTACTGCGCTTGGCGTTTGTTGAACAGCCTGCCTCAGGACCTGAGGGCTGCAGAGGGGGTCGATAGTTTTAAAAGCAAATTCAAGACCTACCTTTTTAGTTTGGCTTTTAATTTAACTTTATTTATTTGTTGACTATTTATATATTTTAGTCTGGGTTACAGTTTTACTACTTTCTTTTTTTTATTTTATTATTTTTTACATATTTATTCATTTTACTCTCTGTATTTATCCGTAATTTACCTCTACTTATTTATTTAAACTTGTTATATCTTAATCCTTTTTTCTGCTTCCTTATTTATTTACTTTTTCATCTTTTATCTTTTATCCTGCCTCTGGTGTTTCCTCATTTATGGTAGCGTTTCCTCAGGTTGCGGTTTTAATGAGAACTGTTTTTTGTGTTTTTATTTACATGCTTGTGCATATGTGTGTGTGTGTGTGTGTGTTTTGGGGGGTGGGGGTAGATTTTAGTTTTATTGTATAAAGCACTTTGTTTTACAGGTTCCATACAAATAAGGTCTGATTGATTGATTGATTGATTGATTGATTGATCAGGACAGCAGCTTGCTGCTATCCGTCTACTCCCTTTTTATCACTTAGTCACTGGAATCAATGGAGGTGTTGGTGATGTCACAGGTGAATCACTTTTTTAAACGGCCAATAAGAACCATCTTATGGATCCTGGTTATTGATGGTGTGGGGTTAAAAACAGTTTTGTTTTTTTTAAAGTTGGGAAATGTCAGTACATGGATGAGAGGCACTGCTGAGCTCGCTAATGATACAGCTCAGCACAGCTGCCATTTATATTTACATCTTGCCTTGTCATGAGCACAAGCCATGAGTAAATGCATGCTTCCATCTGCGCAGTTGGTTGGTGAAATTTGGTTGAAAGAAAATGTTTCCTACATAAACTGCTCACAACAAGGATAATCTTGAGTAATTGAGTCATAATGTCTAAAAAGAGACATTTCTGTTGAGGTTTTTTGTAATGTTGTGTTTTTTTCAGCATTAGTGGAAGTAAAACTCCTGGGTAAACACATTAATATTAGCCCCTTTGTCAGCCTGATGCAATGATGGGCCGACAGAAAACACCCTCTATCACTGTCCTAGCAGCTATCAGACATCGTTACAAATTAGTCGGCACTGAGTTTGAGAGAGAGACTGAATAAGAGATCTATTTAGAAAAAAGTAACCGCCACAAGATTTTCACTGGCCTCAGTGCTGCTTTACTGTCTACTTACTAGTTTTCTGGCTTGTCTATGATCTTGAACGTGACACACTAGAAAAAAAACCCCACACACAGAAAGGCATGCTCATCTGCTACAGAGCGGTGTACATGACTCTGGTCAACTGGAGATAGGACAGGAGTCTTTCTTCTACTTTAGTGGGGTTTTCCTGTGTTCAAAAAAAAAAAACTTACTTTCTTACTTACTTACTTATCTTTTTCACCTCTCTGGTGAAAGAAGGGACCAACACTCCAACTCTTAATCAATCTAGATTGATGACTAGAACTACAAGTAAAAAGAAAAAAAAAAATTTAAATGCTGCGCTAAACTATCCCTTTAAAATAGGAGCAGTTCTGGTCATCCAAATTTGTTAAGTCATTACATCACTTCTCTGGTGTAAAGCTACATATATGTGTGTACGTGGAAAATGGAGACATCCTCACATTCCAGACTTTCAGGTCTGTGTTTACAGATACTATTCTTTTGGTTTTTTTTTTAAATTTTCAAGTTCCTTTTTTCATATTCAAGTTGTGTTTGTTCATAGCAGCCACCTTTTAGTGTCCAGGTGGTGTTATCATGTCAGCAGTAATGTCAGTACAGAATATATCTTCAATACACATTTGGCTTTTCCAAGTTGAGAGGACAACACAGACCTGTCCCCACAAGATGGATCTGAGCACCTCTGGTGTCAACATGTGTCAGGCTGAGATGAATGGCATCGTCCATTGTCAGCTTCCCATGAGCATGTGAACACAATAGATGTATGGTAGCACTGTGAGTGTGTTATGAGGGGCATCTACATCTGTTCTGACCTTAAAAGAAATCAAAAACACATTATTTTTGTCTTTGCTTCACTTGTGCCCACAGGTGATTTCTGTTTTGTACTAGAAGCAGTGCTGTTGTGCTCCCAGACAACAGTGACGACAAGAGTGACCGTGTATATCATTCAGGTTGTCTGCTTGGGTTGTTGCTCCTGGAGGGTTTATTGATTCCTCCGTGTGTGCTCCAGCTGATGCTGATGTGAGCTGGTAGAAGCTGGACTTGTTGCATACTTGCTCCAGTGATGGCGTGCTTAATCTTCCTCTCAATAATAAAACCTGACAGAAAAATCATTGTGCTCAGACAGGAAGAACAGACACTGTCCTCCACTCACTGACTTCTTGTTCACTTCTTGATATTTTTCCATTTTTCCATAAAAGAGGATGTTTTTTATTCAGTCCCAGATCTCAGCTTCTGTCAGTGTAAATACTCTTTCGTGGGTTGACCGTGTGTTTCAAACACATCTCAGGTGACCCATGACTGATGAAAAAAATGACTGTGCTTCAGATCAAATGATATTGCTTGCCAGAACATATTATTAATGGGAATAACCACAAAAACGCATTGACAGTCATTTTTCCAATCATGTATAGATAGCAACAATTGTATTTAAAAAAATATTGATACTGTCAGCAAAGTCCAGGTGGCCTGGGAAGTTTGGGAATTTTCCTGGTTGGCTGATCATGTGAGGACTGGTCAGTTTGACCCTCATTTCCATCAAGCATTCCAGGTTAGTCCAGTCCAGTCCAGTCCAGTCCAGTTCAGTCCAGTTCAGTCCAGTTCAGTTTAGTTTAGTTTAGTTTAGTTTAGTTTAGTTCAGTTTAGTTTAGTTTAGTTCAGTTAGGTTTAGTTTAGTTTAGTTCAGTTCAGTTTTGTGTGTGTTTCCATTGTGAAAAGTTGTTACCATCCCCGTGTTTGGTCCCTCCTCAGCTGGGCATTGATGCCAACTCTGCTCCAATTTAAGTAGTTAGCACTAACTCTAAAAGTTGCCAGATGATGTCATGTGGTCATTAGCATATTGGTGATGTCATCAAGCATTGACACTTACGGCAAATTAGATTGCACAGATTAATCCTGAACAAATTATTTAAACGGCATGAGAGCATACTTACAACACAGTGCAACACCTGCTTGCACCTCCAATACAGAGAGCGAGTGCTTCACCTTAACTATAGAAACTCCACCGCGAGTGGCGTCTCCTTCCCTCCTGCCTGTCACACACAAACTGCACAGCTCAAGAGGAGAGAGGGAGAGAGACTTGATGGTGAAACAGCTGTGATTTCTCTGAGCAGCATGCATAGCAACGAATTACAAGATATTTCTCTCTTTTTTCCTGGTGGCCCGAATAAGATGCTAAATTTGTGGCTGGTTGCTTTTTAATATTAAAGTCGCCAAGCGGGTCTAAAAAGTTGCTAAATATAGTGACATAGTGTTGGGGTACCTAACACACTGATTGGATACTGAAAGGTGGAGCTAGGAACAAAGTGATGGTCAGTCTTGCTCAGGGCTGAATTTTGGCTAGTTTTAAAGCTTAAGTTCACTAAATGTTCTAAATCTAAATTCACTTAAAATTTAGTTTGATTTCCTTAATTGCTGCTGGTTGCAAACTAGTCCGTCATATTTGTATTTCCCTAAACATCACTTCATCATTGGACAATCTGATGATAAAATTAAATTAGACTAACTTGGTTTACTTATGTTGCTGACATTTAGAAGGAACAAGGCCATAAAGGTTATATTTACTTCCTTTTTCAATCAGTTTCCAAGGTTATTTTCAGAAAGATCAACTTGTCAGATTTTATAGTCTAGCCACTGTTCATGCATTAGTGAACTATGACTACAAAATGAAAGGATGTTTTTGCTGCCTTTTCATCTTGACTATGCAACACTTAGCAGCTATAGACTGTGAAAAATGTGATTTTATCCAAAGGCTGCTTCAGTCAGATACCAGCAACTTTTAGGGTGGAACATTTTCTGTTTGTAAGGTGAATATAGTGTGCTTCTGTGGTTCTAGCTGTGTTCAAACACTGTTGACTGTTTTGAAATATTGTCAATAATTCTGAAAAGCAAGTGGTCCAATTAGGTGTCAGGTGTTAGTTAATTTTGCTTTATGTACTCACAAATATCAGAAGGAAAGCCTTGAAAAAAATATCACTTTATATACTAACCAAATAAACAGCAATACAAATTAACAGATTGTTTTTTTAAAATTCATAATATTTTGATTGACAAATGTGTCAGTTCCAATTTTGTCAAGTTGTGGATGCTTGACAACAAATTGAGAATGTGCAGCTGCTTTATGTTGCCAATCTGTTCCTGATGTAGCCCATATGTCTATATTCTGTATAATCTACGCACAGACTAATGACTGACACTTACCAAACACAAATAGCCTGTCTCATTATAGCAATCACAAATTATTTGTTAGTATGTGTTTTTATGATTATGCATCCTCCATAGTTAGTTCGAGACTCTATGTCTACCTCAAGTGAAGACCTACCTATATATGGTGATAGCTTAGCTGGACCAGTTCCAGTAAATTTAGCAACACAAATACACGCCTCATTCCTCAAAAGAAGTTAAGTACCTGACATGTTAGTAATTGATACCTAACATCTACATCACAGCATTGTATAAATACTTCTTCCTTTCCATGTGATCAGTGTCAGCCAGTTTTCTATGTTCTGTGTTTGTTAGTCTGCGTTTAGTCTTGTCTCTGTCTGGGCTGACCCGAGCGCTCGTCTTTGTTGTACTTGTCCTCATTTGGAGTCTTCGTTTTAGTTCATCTTTGTACTCATCTTCATTTATGTTGTACTTGTTTATTGTACTTGTGTTTGTTGGAATTGTAATCATAGTTGTATACTTATACTTTTACTCATATTAAACGTGCTGATTGAAGCTTTAACAGGCGTCTCTATCCTTCAGAAGTCATGAGAGAAAACTCATACTATCATTATTTCAGGATGGCTGTGAGCATGAGTGTGCTTATTATATGGACGGGAGGCGAGGTGGATGGGTCCTGCAAACAACTGACTGTGGTGCAGGAGTCTGGACTTCACTTCCTGTTTAGATGTGTGGGGTTTTTTTTCCTACACTTTACCATGTCTGTTGCCTAATCCTAACCATCGTGACAGTCCGCGTTGGTCGCCATGTGCTGTTGTGTGAACATAAAGAGCGTGCTGCTTCATCCCACCATGTGCATTTGTTGACATCACGGTAACAGCATCCTGGAGTGTAAACAGCTGACACAGAGGGATACCTAAAATGTCATAAGTAACACAGAAGGTCACTGGCAGAGCAGCACCATGTGGCGAGATGGAATCACAACGTGTTTGAGGTACATACAGTATATGTCCCATAAGACTGGATGACAGGTGGAGATGCTCTTAAAGATCTGGTTGATTTGAATGTCTTGTCTTGCTTTCTTTGTGAGTTTTGTGCTTGAAGTTACTTCCAGCCAGCCCTCTGCTCCACTTTCACTTTAAAAGTTAAACTGTTGAAATTACTGTCATGTACAGTACACCATTTGAATAATTTCATGGTGTTAGTGAAGCACTCATGGTTTGAGGTATCCTAAAATTAACTGTAAGAGCTCCATTATCTTTTTGTATGACCCTTATCATTTTAATGCTAATTCTGAGCTACCAAAATGTAAGCAGCAGTGGAGCCGGCTTTATAGTGGTTAAAGATTTTGCATGGCTGCGGGGGGTTGATAGATACCACCGTGGAGATCATTTTAATATCACATGTTAGCCAGCCTGGTCTGTTAAAGGAGTGGGCAGCTGGTGAGAGCAGTGTGATTGAACAATAAGCAAACATGTGAAGAGATGCAGCTTTCTGCTGAACAATGGCCAGGGGATATTGATGCAGAGAGAACATAACAGAGGAGAGAGGGAGAGAAAACAAGCCCTGTTCTTTGAGAGCTTGGACTCATGTGTTTGTCGGGCGCCGCTCTAGGCATGCCTGCTGCACAGATTTTGTATCTTTACCTTGCAGGCATTCAGCTCACGCTGGCATCCAAAGCAAATAATAAGAAGTGAAAGAGCCAGAGCCCCAGTGCCATGACAATGTTCTGTGACCCCACAGTCATCCTGTAGGAAATGAGCAACTTTTCAAACTACAACAGCAAAATCAAGCCAAAACAGGAGCGTGATACGGAAGATATGATATTGAGCTGTTACATTTAATAGTGGAGATGTGCTTCGAAGACCAAAATCAATAACCATGTTGCCTTCACACGCACACATGAGGTATACACTGGCAGAGGCTGCTTGTTTGGTGACCTCTAACCTCTTGATTTCACATAAGGTGGTGTGATTGTTCATGGAATACATCAGCTGAAGCTGCAAAGAGCTCAAATCAGTCTTCAGTGATTACCAAAAGTCACTCTCCTGCCTCTCTCTTCCTCCCCCTCTTTCTCCTCTCTCTCTTTCATTTTGTTGTAAGTTATTGTTTTTTACGACATCTATTGCATGTCTGCCTGGAAGGGGGATCCCCCTCAGTCGCTCTTCCAGAGGTTTCTACCATTTTAATTTTGTTAAAGGGTTTTTTTGGGGGGAGTTTTTCCTTAGTTGATGTGAGGGTCTAAGGACAGAGGGATGTCGTCTGCTGTAAAGCCCTCTGAGGCAAACTGTGATTTGTCATAATGGGCTTCATAAATAAAATTGACTTGACTTGTCCTGCCTCCATCTGGTTCAGAATGCAGCAGCTTAGCTTTTCACTGCTTTAAACAGTCAGCATCGCGTCACCCCAATCCTGGCTCCTCGCCACTGGCTCACTGTAGGTTTTAGATTTAAAATTTAACTGATCACTTTTCAGGCTGGTCTTGGTCTGGCCTCGAGCTACAGATCAGAAAGGTTGACCTCTTATTAGGGTGGGGCCCTTCTGGCCGTTCCAAAGTCGAGGCTTAAAACTAGAGGTGGCTGTGCCTTTGCCATCAGGGCCCCTTGGCTTTGGAACGACCTGCCTGAGGAAGTGAGACTAGCAGAATCAGTGACTTCTTGAAACCCACTTTTATAGATTTGCTTTTATGTGATGTCACCTTTGTATTCATTTTATTTAATTCAATTCATTTTACTTATTTTGTTTATTTCATTTCCTTTTATTAGTGGTTCTGTCGCTTTTGTTGTGCTTTTTCTTTTTATTTGAGCAAGACAATTGATGATGCTATCTTGGGTTTGGGGAAACACTGACAAATTTCTGTTTACAATTTTCTGACATTTTATAGACCAAACAACTAGTTGATTAATGGAGAAAATAATGCTCTGCAACATATTGGTATTATATCAGTATCTTGATATGAGATGAGATATCATCTTAGAAGTTTTGTCTTTTCCTGGTTTCAAAGGCTGAATTACAGTTAATTGATTTCATTTTCTCAATTTACCAGACTGTTCTAGCTATTTCATTATTTGCCTCTACCCACTTAGTCATCATATCCACATTAACTAATGATTATTTATCAAAAACCTCATTGTGTAATTATTTTGTGAAAGCACCAGTAGTCATCTATACAATATCACTGTGCAAAGTATCCTCATAGAACGGTCAAATGATAACTTATGAAAATGCACACCCAACAGTTGGTATGATATGCTTACAAATTAGCACCCTGAGTATGATGCTGAATCCTTAATGTACAGTTACGCATAAACGTAAAGTTGCTATGGGTATGTTTGGGCAAATACAGTTACTTAGGTTACACTGTAACAAACTGCTGTATGATTACAGAGAATACAGTAATGTACCATTCTTCATAAAAACAGTTGAATACTGTAAATGTGAAGCTTTCGAGGCCCAAAATCTTTACAGCAAGCTACTGTTAGCGCATTGGTCATGTCATCACAGTCTTTCTAAATACTTTGAGTATGTATGAAAATTAAAAACGGTTAATGAGAACAGCCTGCATTGATATTGAAGTGTTTGGTCAAAAATATAGTGATATTTAATTTTCTTTGTATTTTCCTGCCCTTGTGACAGATTAATTGAGAATGAAAGTGATCATCAGTGTGACCCTACTCCCAGCTGTCTGTGGGACATAACTGAGCTGTCAAAGAGCTTTCTGGTGCTGATTCATAAACTATGGAATTCAATGGAAAACCCCAACACTGGCAGACAAAGGTTCACAGCTTATCAAATGTAGAATTTTTGTGTCAAATCTCAAGCAATCATATCATAAAAGTCATGTCAGTGGGTATTACAGTCATACAATCACTGATCTAAATGGAAACATATTTGTGTGAGAAAGTTGTCCAGACATTTTGTTCTTCCTCTGCTGTTGTTATTCAAGCAGCACTGCCATACATAACAGATGTGAGATCCAGCTTTGGTCCTCCTGCCTTTGACTCTGTGACATTATAGTTTGCTTCCCAGACGCAGGCACTGACTCACACACCTGCTCCCCGGAGATTGTTGAGCCGTCATCTTTGTTGGCAGCCTCAATTTCCTGTCAGGTTAATAAAACACTCAAAGCACCTTTTCTTTGTTTGCTGGATAACAACGTGGCACACGCCTGAACGTCCTTGTGATGCTGATGATCGGCGCATAGAGTTGGAATGCTTTTCTGAAAATAAAACTGAAATTTATTTGGGTCTGTACATAATTACAATGACATCATATTTTTGTAGATGGAGTCGATGGAATGCTGAATACAGTTATTCAGTGTCCCATATCTGCAACCATGTAATCGCTTTGATGAGTTCAAAGTGAGAATGTGCAGACACCATCCGTGATTTATTCAGCTGTGTGCAGATGCTCCATGTGCATTGCACTGTGGCACAAACAATGGAATGCTCCAAATCAGTTCTAGTATTTTGAAAGCTTTGGTATACTTGTACTTTTTACTTACTCTACTATAGACAGTACTGTGTTAGTCTGTAATATGAAATCTGATTTTGACCAGTTGGTTGCAAAGATCAGGGAATCAACAATCTCTGTGCCAAGTTTGAACAAAATTCCTCCACTACTTTTTAAGATTCTTTGCTCTGGACCGCAGTATGGTCAGATGAACAGAAACTGCCATCACTAAAAGTTTCACAGCTGATTTTACAGCAGGTATGCCCACAATCACACCACCCACACCACTGCACATACACTTGCACCCACGCGCACATATATCCATATATCTGGGGCCTCAATTACAAGGCACGTGGCATTGTTCTCTCCATACGGCTCCATATAGTTTCTCATGAATATTCAAGGTGCACACGCAAGCCCCACATGGAGCATTAGACAGAACTGGGCCACATGTTCATAATTAAAGAATTCCATTAAATGTTAACACTTGAATAGCACTAGTTGAAGGTCTTCATGAGAATACACACTTGTAGAATTGTTTGATTATGGCTGTCTAATGGTATGGGTGTTTGTCGATAACAATAATTATGCTAGACAGCCGAGAAAAGATAAACAAGCTGTAGAGAATTTGGATGTAACTCATCTGCTCACTGTTCTGCCTCTAAGATGTTGGTATTTCTTATTCAGACTGGTGTTTAAGGGATACTTCACCGATTTTCACTCAGCTTTGTATCAAAACAATGTGGCTAGTATATGTAGATGAACTGTGGAAACCTCCCTCCATCTAACCAGTGCCTGGATAACCATCCCAGAGTTTTGCTGGCTCTTGGGGCTGTTACTTGAACTACATGCTGTACTTCCGCATATCCATATCGTGTGCGGCCAACTGCCAGCTCAAATAATATATAGCAGATCAAGAGACACATCCACTCGTCTCTCATACTCAGACCAAAATTCAACAAAACTAGGCATCACTGATGAAATATAACTCAAAATGATGTAACTGCAATGCCTATACCTTAACCTTAAACATTTTCAGAAACATATTTTAATACCCAATTATGGTGGAGTTTGTAAACAGGAAGTGAATGCCATCCTGAGGTCCATTTCACAAAGCAGGTTTAGTGAAAACTCTGAGTCTGTTAACCCTGAAATGAGGGAAACTCTGAGTTTTCCGTTTTAAAAAAGGGAGGTAACTCAAACCAGAGAAAGAAGTGTAACTCTAGCCTGTTTCACAGAGAGGGGTAACTTAAGCTCTCGGTCAGTTACCGTAGTAACAGACTCTATGAACCTAATCTGGTCGGGACCAGGTTTTTCTCAATGAACCTCGAGTTTCTCTCAGTCTCCGCCCTCTTTCAGCCACATACGCTATTTGATTTCCTCATTCATTCATTCATTCATTCATTCAGTCAGCAGGCGAGTGTCGGAGTATAGTTCTGCCGTCTGTCAAAATGGCATGCCCTTTCATTAATGATCCAGTGGATGAAGGAGCAGCATTACTGCGCAGAGAATTAGGCCTAAATATTCGTCGGGAGATTGTTTTCAGACCGCGGATAGATGTTCTCGCATTTCAGGACAGTTATCTTTTTGAGCGGTACCGTTTCACATCACAGTCCATATTATACATGCACAACCTAATCCGTCCTTACATTTGCAACATTACCAACCGCAGTCATGCTCTCACATCCCATCAGATATCGTGTGTTGCGCTGTGGTTCTTTGCAAATGTCACTTTCTTGTATAATGTCGGAGATGCAGAGCATTTAAGCAAGGCATCTGTATGAAGGGCGGTCAGAAAAGTGTGCCTGGCCCTGAAACGACTTTTACACATCTTTGTCGTTTTCCCTGGACATAAACCTGTCAGAGCCATCAAGGAGGAGTTCCACAGGATTGCAGGTGAATGATGTAGAGATCTGTTACATTAATTTTGAATCATATTCCGTTAATGACATTGTGCTGCAACCTCAGACTGGGATTAGTAATTTTAATTTCTTTTAGGATTTCCCAGTGTGATTGGCTGCATAGATGGCACACACATCCCCATCCCCATCCCCAGGTGCGCTTCTCCCCCGCGGGATTGCACCTAAATGAAATAAAATGAAATAAATTAATACACTACCATTCAAACAGTTTTCCCCTGTAATAGTATTGTGATTGCAAAGGACTACATTTAAACTTACGCATTGACCCGGGCAGCAATGTTCTCCCACGCCGTCTCCCTCGCTTTTGCAGCTGCAGCGGTGTTGCACTTCTTTCTAAAAACGTGTTCAAACTCCGCATATGAGCGGATTAAAATTTCCAATTCAAGTGGGGTGAAGAACGCAGCCCTCCGCTTCCCCGTTGCCATGGTGACTCGTCGAATTGGGGCTCCATTGATGCTGGCTTTTTATAGTTGTGGTGCACGCGCTTAACTCCAGGTGAAACTACTCCGAGTTGATTAAACCAACTCAGATCAGCTCTTCTGGAACCGGAAACTCAGAGTTTCCTATCTCAGAGTAGATCAACTCAGAGTTCAGGGTTACACTCAGAGTTTGTTGAACCTGCTTTGTGAAACGGACCCCTGCTCCCTGCCCATTGAAAACAGAGGCTGAAAAAACTGAGATCAAACCAAAAAATTAAGCAGTGCTGATCAAATATGAACCAAGCTTCTGTCACTGAGTTGTATATTTCTCACCTCAAATTCTTTCAGAAATATGTTTTTATCTCACTGTTTAATTGTGACATGAAATCTGGCTGGCTGTCTTTGTGTCAAACTGACGAGGTCACATATATGTAATGTGTCCCCCACCAGAAGGAGTGTTTATCTGATGCATTTTGGTAGTTGAAGTTTTTCTTTTTTTTGAGCAAAAGCCAATGCTACATTCCTTTCTCTGTTTTCTGTAGTCATGATGCACCAATTTCAAAAGTATTTGCATCCTTCTGCTGCAGCCTAGTTTAACGTAAATACTCTCTTTATATCTCTGAAACACTTCTTTATCATCTTTTGCTGTCTGCTGCTTCTGAGCTCTTCTTGTGTACAGCATTTTTGACTGCGAGCTGTCAGCCATCCTGACCCAATAATGCAGACCTTTAGGTTGTACTATGCAGGCATGCATACAGCACTCTTCCTCTTCTCCAGTGCACTATGTACCATATGCATGTGTGTTTGCATCACAGTCGCAGCAGAGATAGCAAGCCATCCCATCTCTGCTGCTCCCTTCATGTGCAGTTTGTCTGTTAATCTAATAGAAATCAGAGAGAGAACTGGGATCTTGAACATGTACAGCTCTGTAATTGCATGCACAGTCCATCATTAATGTATCCCTCATCACCTTTAGTTCGAGGTGACTGTTAATAATAACAGCTTTCCTGGGACTTCAAATAGAAACTATTCATATATACTACCTCTGACATTCACAGAGAAATGGTTATTAGCATGCACTGTCAAACAAATGAACAAATTAGAGAAAAATCATCTGAAATTGAGTGAGGAAGTGGGATCTTCATGAATAAAACCTAGATTGCAGAGCAAGTAAGCCTGGCTTCACGAGCCAAAACAAACAAAGCATCATGCAGAGGAGCATGAATGGCTTGGTGATTGCTGCTGTCAAACCTGCCTGTCACTCACAGGCCTCTTCAGTCAGCCATTTAGATGAAAAAGGAAGAAAAGAAGCTAGTTAGGCTAGTGCTTCACTCATTTATGGGGCGTGTGAGGTATTAAAATATCACCATTGTTTGGAAAATCTTGGCTTTGATTTATGTTTAAGGCGCCACATTGTTCAAATGGTCAGCTGTATTGTGTTGTATATGCCATATTTACTAGTAGGATTTTGAGGAATAAATGTAAGTGCACAGTTAGACTAGGATCATTCAAAATGTTTGATATGATCATATCAATAAATATACAGTATATATAATCAATTAGGGATGTCTCGATCATTTTGTTTTGCCCCGACCCCAATCTGAGTCATATAATATCAGAACACTTTTCTAGATAATACAGCTGCTCAGTGCACACCTTAAGAAGGCTTTTTTAAACTTATTACAGTCACTCATATGTGTAGTCTATGCTTGACAAAATGAATAGCTCTGCAATGCATTAGGAATTATTATCATTGGTTTTTTTTGGTTTTTTTTGACAAAATGAAGTATAAAATGACAAACCCTCCCTTTTTTCTTTTTGTCCTGTCTCAGGGGAACATCTGTCCCTTGAAGAGAGTAGGCTTTCCAGTACGGAGGATATTTTTGGTCATAATTTAAATTAGAAGTCCAAATAGAACATTAAAAGAGATAACATTAAAATGATGATTTATCTTCATTCAATTTAACACTGGAATAATCAGGCCGTAATTGAACATAAAAAGAAAAAGGAAATTGAAGAAGCACATTTAAAATGTGAAATGATCATTTGAAAATGTAAAGTGATAATAAAAGTGAAATTTGAAATGCAATAGTTTAAATGGAAATGCTCAGACTGGTATCTGAAATTGTAAAGATGAAATTGAAAATGGCAATTGATAATGGAAAAGAGAAGCATCAAATATGACACTTAAAATGGGAAATAGAAAAGTATGAATATAAATACTTGTATGAAAAGCTTAAACTGAAAATACCATTTTATATACAGCTTGAAAATCCAAATGGAAACAAAGTGCAAATGCAATAAATAATGAATTTAAAAAATATATTTTCTGTTTAAGCTTTTAGTAAAAGTAGGCTATTTCCATTTAAGCTTCTCCATTTCCCATTTTAAGTGTCATATTTTCTTTCTCTTTGCCTATATTCATCGCCTTTTTAAATTTCATCTTTACAATTTCAGATGAGCATTTTGAGCATTTCCATATAAGCTATTGCAGTCCAAAATACATTTTTTTATCGTCACTTTACATTTTCAAATTATCATTTTACCTTTTAAAATTGGGCGGCACGGTGGCGTCATGGTTAGCACTGTTGCCTCACAGCAAAAGGGTCCCTGGTTCAAAACCTGGTTGGAATGGGGTTCAGTCCACAGGCAGGGGCACTTCTGTGGTGGAGTTTGCATGTTCTCCCCGTGTCTGCGTGGGTTCTCTCCGGGGTCTCCGGCTTCCTCCCACATTCCAAAGACATGCGGCTCAGGTTGATTGGTGACTCTAAATTGCCCTTCGGTGTGACTGTGAGCGTGTATGGTTGTCTGTCTATATGTGTCGGCACTGCGATAGTCTGCCGACCTGTCCAGGTCCGATGACAGCTGGGATTGGCTCCAGCCCCCCTGCAACCCTTACAAGGACAAGCGGTTACAGAAAATGACTCACTGACCTTTACAATTTTTATCTCTTTTAATGTTCTTTTTTGACTTTTAATTTCTAATTTGATTTGTGCTTCGATGCAGTCTGAGTTACCTGAATAAACTGTGTTACATCTTTTGGGCAAATTACACTTATTAGTATATAAGCCATGTTGACATTTTGCTTGCAGAGCTGGCATTTGCAGTTGTGAGTGAGGTCATAGCAGTCTCAGCACTGCTGTCTTGCTGTGTTTCGAGCAGGGTGGACAAGCACCATGCGCTAAAGTTAAGGGCAAAACATGATACTCTCACACTGAGCTGAAATTATGAGTGCTCATAACTTCAATAAATAATGCAAATATACGGTCTCATACTGCATGTTTGTTTGTGGTGTGTGGTGTTTTGCGGTGGGCGGGACTCAGCCGCTGCTCTTACACACACACAGAGCTTAACAGAGGGCAGAGACAGAGACAGCTGAGTGGAGGAGACATGACAGAGGCTGCACTCTGTGCTGCTTTGCATGAAAGTTAAAACACCTGTATGACAACTCACACAAAACAAAGATCGGATCATTTTATATGTTTAATTGTCCCTTATCGTGATCAGTCCAAAAATGCCTTGATCAGCCCTGATTCAGTGTTTCAGATCGGATCGTGAAATTCCTACAGTAATAAATGATAATGCCAGAATGTGTCATTCAAATTGACAATGCCAGTCTGTTGGTTGGTCTACCACTTTAGTTCAGACTGAAATATCTCAACAACTAAAACTGACATTCATGCTCCCCAGAGGACAGGTTGCTCTGAAGTTTGGTACAGATATCCATGGTGCCCAGTGGAATCCTCACAACTTTGATGATCACATCACTTTTCCACCAGCAGGTCAAATCTTTCACTTGTCCTATGATGTATCTCTATGGGTTAGAAATTTGGTTCTTCATTCATGGTTCCCAGATGATGAGCCTGACAGTGCTGCTAGTATAGCTGTAGGTGTGTAGTCCAGACAGTTAAGAGCCGAACTGAAGCACTGAAAGCCATTCCACTCTTGGACCATTTTAAACTGTCCATCATTAAGTGGTTTGATTTGTCAGTATACACCACACATATATGACATAGCTCTCTTTATATTTGTACACTTTTCAGACAGTTTTGACGTGTCTGTTGCTTTCAATTATGTGCTCGTAGTGAAGTTACAACCCTACAGGCAACCATTCAGATCACAAATAGTGAATATGTGAACCTGTTACAGCAAAGTCATCAATAGATTCACAAAGCCTAAAGATATATACACTTGAAAGCCAAGCATTTATCCGACGGCTATTTCACTGTAGCTTCTATGCAATTTTACAGCTGCTCAGTTTTAGTCCTAAAAAGGAGTGCACTTCCATGTAACACTGGGCACTGACTCTCAAAATGGCACAGCAATTATTCACTGTGAAATGAAGAATATGCTCATTTCTTTTCTCCTCTCTTGCTTATATCCACAAATATACACACGGGCATGCACACAGTGCAGTGTTTTCTTTTTAAAAGCAGTGGACCATCTGTGTCCTTGTGCGCTCTCTTTCTGCTCTCTCTCTGAAGACAGAGACGAGAGAGAAGCTTGCAGGCATCAGAGCAGAATGCTGGAGTGGGGTCTGAAGCCACCGTCTCACATATATACGTATCACAGTGAAACATTCAAAGGCAAGGACGCCAACAGTCATTTAGCTCCACATCCACTCATTTGAGAGTTGCGCTAACTAGCAGTTTATTGTCCTCACTTGACACCACAGTCATCCTTTATAAAGCTTTTTGTGGACCACAGCAGGGTGTCTCAATATTCAGCTCTAACTACCACTGAGTTTGAAAGGCAGTCCCTCCATTATCTCAAACACCTGATCGTTTTGCTGCTCATTCTGTTTTACAGTAAAACTCTCATCTTTATTATTTCTTCCTCACTATACTGTCCTCAGCTTCCCCTCCTCCCCCTCAGCACATGGCTGCTCTGATCACTCCATTCCTTTCCTATTGTCCAGGTCAGTAGGGGAGAAATTGGAGGACATAATGGCACTGAATGATGTAATGACATGCTACATGGATGACAAAAGCTGCTCTTTGCTTGCAGGAATACATGTTCACATAGAACAGCTTTGCCAGCTGCACCTCCTAAGTAGTTCCAAAAAATGGCAATAAATGAATATAAAGTCAATCTAATGGGCATAAAAGAAAGTTCAGAGGCCAAACAGCTCTTCATAATTATAATCATAAAGTAGGATTCAAATCCAGACCATTTACATTTGCATACTGTACTGTTCTGTCTTTTCTGTCACTATGTTGTGTCAGTGGGGATCACCTCGGCATTGGAACAAGGAACACAAAATATATGAAAAAAATAAGGAAAGACAAAAACAAACAAATTTGATTGTGATTTTTGCTGTGGAGTGCACCCAAGCAGCAACCTCAGACACAGAAAAATGAAGTAACCTCTCTCTCTCTGCCAGCTCTCACACTGACCAGGAGGCACACACAACTGACACTTTTCACACACTCTTGCGCCACAAGTGCATTTCTCGCAGTGAAAAATAATAACAGATAACTTCTGACAGCAGCATAGCACTCTCTACCTCACCTCTCATGCACCTTGACAGGAGTAAGTGAGTTACCATGGTTACGGGGCCGCTTGAGCGACTTGGGTATTTATCGTCTGTTCAGCTCAGCGTTAGCTGTTGTTTCGATGCTCTGATACCAGCTCTCGGCTGTAGTCTACTTCTGCTGGAAAGTCCTCATTTCCTGGAAGCGGAGAAACGTACATCATCATGTCCCCTTACGTGATGACAGAGCATGCGCAGAAAGAATGCAGCCAGAGATAAATCAGCGTCTTCATTTACGTGATACAAATATTCTTTTGATCACTTTATGAAAAGGTTTAAACTATCCCTCTGCAAATTATTGAAATATGTATTTGTTTAAGCTGATGGAGGTGTTTATACGGATCATGTTTGATCTGTCAGGGCTTTAAACCTATTCTAATCATATCTAATCCATGTAAACGTGTCTAGTGTGATGGCTACATATTTGCAACATTTTTTCCTAGACATTATGGCTGAAGAGATTGTAGTAAGTACAGTATAGTATGTATGTAAGTATGTTGAACTAGATTTTCCTGGTCAAAAGTCGAGTTATAGAAAGCCTGAACACGGCAGCACTGATAATAAAGCTGCATGTTATGTGAGAGAGACAGAAAGAGGGGAAGAGAAGAAGGAAGTTGAAATATTACACATTTATTACTAAGAATGCTGCTTTGTCACTTTTTTTGTGCACCTGCCCAAAAAATGTGATATTAGATTTTTTAATTGAATTGTATTTTTTCCCATTATTGATAGCAGGAAAGGGGATGAAATGAGGCAAAGGGCTGCAGGTTGGAATCAGAGTGCTCATATGGGGTGCACACTACCAGGTGAGGTCGAGGTCGCCCAAAGCCGTGATATTTTCATGTATGCTGATAACCGAACTGTTTGACCTGAGGATCAGCCCGAGTCGGCTAGTCCTTTACTGTTAGGCAACTGAAACCATTTTTGTTGGCTTTGAGGGTTGGTTAATGTGACAGAAAGACCATGCTTATGGTTAAAAGAAACTGAACTCAGGATGCAAGCGACTGTCTCTGATGTCAAGCACACCTTTTTGTACACATGTCCATCCACCCCTGGTTCTATAAGTGTCACTCTTATGTGTTTGCATTTTTCTCTTATTTTTGTTGCAATATATTTCCCTTTATACACATTCTTATTTTAGTTTGAGACAAAACATACAGCTAAAAGTCATTTTCATTAAAATACTACAAAAGTCCCACCCCAAAAAAGAAAACGACCATTCCTCAAGAAAAAAACAGTTCCAGTCCTTCAAGTTTGCAAATGCTCCTCCCTGTCTTCTATGCTAATGAGCTGGATATTGACTGTAGGTAGTACAGAATGGGAATCTGAAGACTTTGCTGTGATACATGCTTTTGTTTCAGGACACACACAAGAGGTCACTCTGTTGTAAATGTAAACACACATTTTCGGTGTTGAACCAACGAGCAGAGCTGCTGTTGTTGTTGTTTTATCTGAGGAGGGTGAACACTGCAAATACAGACAAGCTACAAATCATGTTGGAGTCAAACCCACACAGCACAGCTATGCTCTGTCTGTGTGTGTGTGTGTGTGTGTGTGTGTGTGTGTGTGTGTGTGTGTTGCTTTTGTGTTGATTAAAGCGGCAGGTGGTAGATTAGCACAAATGATACGCTGATGATGTACGTGTGTGTGTGTGTGTGTGTGTGTGTGTGTGTGTGACTTCATGTCTGCCAGTAAATAGCTCAGAATCCAGCGCTTTTGTTTGCAAGACAGAAAACTTTAACAAGGTAATGGAGGCTTTCCTTTTACATTTCCCTGTTTGTGTGTGTGTGTGTGTGTGTGTGTGTGTGTGTGTGTGTGTGTGTGTGTGTGTGTGTGTGAGTCTGAGGAAACCCTTTCTCTCTGTACACTCTTTTGTCCTCATGACATACCTCAGTTTGTGAGTTAGTTAACCACAAAAGAAGATGCTCATCAATTTTTAACTGGATGTGTCAGGAAGANTGTGTGTGTGTGTGTGTGTGTGTGTGTGTGTGTGTGTGTGTGTGTGTGTGAGTCTGAGGAAACCCTTTCTCTCTGTACACTCTTTTGTCCTCATGACATACCTCAGTTTGTGAGTTAGTTAACCACAAAAGAAGATGCTCATCAATTTTTAACTGGATGTGTCAGGAAGAAGATGAAACCACACACTTCGATGCTGTGAAGAGAGCTCATACGTGCTTGAAAAATAATTAGATGTGAATTTCATTAATGTCGTAATCAGGGTGTATAACTTGATTAATTATAAGGATGTTTTTCAGCCGCAGCTTTTACAGCTTTGGCTAGAGGTGAATAATGAATTGGAGAGATGTTAAGTACAGAGGTTTTAATAACAGCTGTATTTATTTCTATTGTTCTACCTCCCAGTTTGACACTCGAGGCCACTGTGACTGCTGATCAATCATGATATATCCTACTCATTAAAATGTCCTCATTAAGGTGCTTATTAAAAGTGGAGAGGGTATTGTTTTTCCTCTGTGGTTGTCATGACGAAGTGTTCATGTCTCAGGGGCTTTTTATTGTGAAGTTCAGGCACAAGCTGTTCATACAGAGGTATGCAAAGTTTCACACTGTCAGTGTTTGTTATCATTTCAAATCAAAAGGCTGTTCATTGACTTTGCAGCAGAGTAACATTGTGAGTGGACTCGTGTGACACTAGTTCATCTTCTCCATATTCCTCTTTTTTTTGACAAATAAATATTTAATTCCCTGGGTTGCAGTCAGTACTGAAGGCAGGAAAAGAGAGGAAAAGAAAAAAAAGGGAATTTAAGGGGTGTACTAAGGATGGAGGTTAAGAACAAGACAGTTTTAAGAATAAAGTGATGAATGTGTGCACGTTTTCAAATTAGGGTAAGGAGGGAGAGTTGATTGTGATTGAAAGAATGTGTGTATATAATTCATAATTGATGATTGTATTGTAGATTGGAAATCATTGTGAATTGTAGATCAAGCAGAAGCAGTGGTTAAGTTATTGATGACTAAGGACCAGATTTTGTTGCACTACTACTACTACTGGTTGACATAGGCCTGGCTGATTATGGGGGCTGCTTTCTGGCATTTTGCCGATTATCATCAACGTGTTATTTTAATAATTGCTGATAAAATGCATTGATGAAGAAGCGCACAATAAGTGTCAGCATGGGAGGAACTTTTACTTTGTAAAACCTCAGGGAGCTATTTTTATTAATTAATTTCTAATTAAAATTTTTTTTAAACTCAACTTTATAAGGTTGTTCAGATATAAGAAAGAGGTTGCAGGGAACTTGCTGTATATGATGTTAAACGTTTTAGTTTTGATTAAACATTTGGTTAAGGCATTTAAACAAAGTTGTGTTGGGGTTTGTTATCTTCCAAATTTTAAATTTTGACAAAAAGATTTTCATTTTTATTGTAAGTGCATATTGGTTCCAAATATTGGTTATTGGTCTCATTAACTGCTAATAATCAGTATCGGCATTGGCCGTGAAAAAACATTATCTGTCGAGCCCTAGTTGAAATCAGCTCTTTTATAGTTTAGGAAGGTGGACATTTTTTCAAGGGATATATGATCTATCAGAAGATTACTCCAGTGCGTAATAATTATGTTATATTTTGATTTCCAATTTTAAAAGGATAGTCTTCTGCGATAATTAGGGCTTTGAAGAGGATACTAAAAGTGGTGTTGCAATGTTGTAATTCTCATAAATCACCTAAGATGCAGACCTGTGGAGAGAAAGAGATGTGGCAGTCTGGTAACTGAGATAATTGATCTGTAACTTGATGCCAAAGGTGACGTATAGGTGCACAATCCCAAGTAGCATGCCAGGAAGTGTCTGCTGTGTTTTTTGAACAATGAGTGCATCTGTCTGATTCCTTATATCCCATTAAATGTAATTTCCCACCTGTGTAGTGTGTTCCATGAAAAACCTTGTACTGTATTAATACATTTGAAGACCCCGACCTGGCTAGCTAGAGTTTAGAGACTGTTGAGTTGATTTCCTCATCCCCATGATTGACCTCAAGCCATATGCCACCACCATGCAACACCAACCATAAAAAGCACCACCAAGAGCCTAAATCTGAGCACAGATTTAGCAGAGCTGACAGATAGGCAACACGCCTACAACATATTGTCTTATTGTAAACTTAAGTTTGGTGATGCCACATAATTTCCGGCATTGCTCCACCCACACTACCTCCAGCTTAAGCACAGGTTGTACAGACACATCAACCTATCAGCTTAAAAGAAGGATTGTCGGTTGCTTGTTAAACATGAAATAAAATGCAGTGTATTAACAAAGTTTGTCAGTAGCTTATACACACTTTCAAACTCAGTTCATCTAAAAGGAGTTAGAATGTCACTTGGTATCAATCATAAGACATGTTTATAACCCTTTTGACCCTGTCAGCAATTTGATACATAATCAAAAACCCAACATTTCCTTTCTTTAAAAGACACACTTTTAACTTATGGCAGTCAAAAAGGAGCTTTAACCTTCATAGTATAAAAGAAGGGACAAATGATAACATAGCCTTGGGAAAAAAACTTGGAAAACGCAAACTCCTCAACAGAACAAACCAAGATCAGGCACTACATAATGTTTTTAACCGAACCTGTCAGAGGACTGAAAATGAATGTTTGGTTTCCACTTGCTACCTGGCTGTTTTCTATAAAATGAATTACATTTTCAAAAGCATACTTGTGCTATAGGTGTAGGCGAATAGAATAGAGTAGAATCTTAACAATGCGAAGGAAAAAGGAACCAATTAACCTTTATGGAAGACACTAACAGTCCTAACTGGAACAGCTTCCTTTGAATTCCAGTTAAACACCACATGTGTCCTCTGCAGGGCGAGGGAGCACCTTTTAAAACCACCATCAACTCTTTAAAGTGCTCATTTAACATCCATTTAACTCAGGCATTTCAGGTTTCACATCTCCTTAGAAACCAGTGAACAATGTTCTGTCCTAAACTGACCGGGGACGTCTTGGGAAAACAGTTTTAAAAGGACGTTTGCAATTGGAGATGATTCAGTTCCTCCGCCTACACCCTCTGTTGCTTGGTGATACAACTTTAACCCCTTCCCCTGTTGGGAGGGTTAAAAGGCTGCAGAGATAACCTTTAGACAAAATGACAACACAACCTTTCAGGGATGGAGGAACACAGGAAGATAGCACATGAAGACACCTTTGTCTTTGTTGTTTGCTTTTAGTTATAGCACTTGTAATTATTGAAGAAGGAAAATTGTGGAATTATATAAGACATACAAATTGTAAGAGACATACAGATAGAAGCTGAGGATCACGGTGTTTGAGTGTGTGTGGGTTCGGGGTGGTTCCCAAGGGAGTAGACACGTGTGTGTGTGTGTGTGTGTGTGTGTGTGTGTGTGTGTGTGTGTGTGCGTGTGTGTGTGTGTGTGTGTGTGTGCATAAAGGTGCGCACTCACCGGGTGGTCCAGATGAGAGAGAGAGTCAGGGTTGGCAGCCGTAATTTTTTGTTGACCGCTCTTGCCATTTTATTCACTCATTCATCACATTTTTATCCGTTAAATCCGCTGGTTTCCGTTTCTTCCATATATCCACCTTGTAGCGCTGTGATAGCCTGATGTTTTCTGCACAATAAATGCACGGAAAAGCGTTTTGGATCTCAGCGTTATGTGTCATAATAAACTATAGCGCGTCACACAAATACGAATCCAAGGATCCAACCTCACACTCTCCGGCGGCTAAGGTAAATGTTGGTAGCCACAACATTTTGTCAACAAAAAAAACAGGCGTTTAATGAAAATCATCAAGCCGCACCAGAAAGAACCAAGTCACCACGCACCGACTAGCCCGAGAACAAAAGAGCCACAGCTAAGTGTCACACCACGCCATCCATTCACCTGGGAACAGGTAGGCCTGAACCTGTAAATGTTTGTGGATTAAGGAATCCGCCTCGATTGGAATGCACTGTGCCAAATGAAGACGATGTATTAAACGGATGTTGCTGGTCGTATTGGCGCATTGAGGGTGGCGCAACTTTCTCCGTGCTTTATTGGATTGTGATGTCAGGACTTTGTGGAATAAATAAGTGGCGGCTGATGTTGTCTGAAGGCCTATTGCTTGTTGAAAGGTTTGGATCGAATTTGCTCTGTCAATGAATAAAATGCAATGTCTATGGATGGATTTTGAATGCGTTGCTCTTGAATGAAATGTGATTGCGTTGCCTCGTACAAAATACAATCTAAAGGAAAGAGTCAAATAAACGCTGTTGTTTAATGTCCAAACATGGAAAAAGAAAAAAGGCAAATCAAACTGACGGCCAAAGTTCTGGAAAATAAAATCGAACGGTTGCAACATGAGCGCAAAAGTGCCGTTAATAAAGTCAAAGCACTTATTCCGCAAATAAAAGTGCACATGAAATCAAAAGAAAATGCAAATGAAATTCCCTCACAAGTGAATAACTTGAAGGCACTGTGTAAAAGGGTCACTGACCTGCACAATGAGTTAATGCCACTGCTTCCTGATGATGAAGGTAAAAAACAAAACGAGTGGTTTTCTAGCATTATGGATTACAGTGATGCATTCAAGGAACAAGTGGAAAAATGGATAAAGGAAAATCCTCATGAAAATTCAAATAAATCACCACTTCGGACAAACACCACTGAGCAACCAAAGGAAATGAACCATGTGGAACAAGTTCCTGATGAAAAGAGCAAAGATTTGTCTGTTGCTCGCCCTCCAGTACCTGTTCCCACTAAAGATCCTCAGGATGAACTACAGCCCTGTGATAGTGTCTCAAATGCAACCAAGAGATCACGCTCACATTACTCTTCATCCTCAGCCTCACGTTCATCTGCTTGCCTAAAAACAGAAGCAAACCTTGCAATTTTGGTAGCAAAACAAAAGGCATTAAAGGAAAAGCACGCATTGGATGAAGAGGAGTTAAAGCTACGCAAAAGATGAGAACAGCTTTTACTGGAAAATAAAATCGCTGAGGAAATGGCAAAACTAAGTGTTATAAAATCAAAAGGCAGCGTTGGCAGTAAATCAAGGTCAAAGGTTTCAGATTGGATGAACTCATACTGTGAAAGGACACGTTCAAAACAACAACTTAATGTCAACGCCACAGAATTTGTCCCATCAATGTCAGTTAAACCAAAACCCTGTGCAATTGAAACCACACAGCTGTCAGCTGTGAAGCCAGAGGTCACTCACTTACTGATGAAGAACATCTCCCAGGTCCATCTTACATGCTCCAACGTTATCTAATGGCTCCTGAAGAACCGGTGACCAATGTTACACAAACTGACTCATCACAAAATGACAGTGTGCTGGATATAATGAGAAAACAAAACGAAATTACAACACTCTTAATGCGACAGCAATGCCTCTCAGCCCTCCCAAAAAGGGAAATTCCCATTTTCGATGGCAATCCACTCAAATACCATTCGTTTTTTAAAGCTTTTGAAAATGGAGTTGAGCAAAACACCCACAACAACTGTGACAGACTCTATTTCCCTTGAACAGTACACCAAAGGGCATGCAAAGGAGCTGGTGAGGAGCTGCCAGCACATGGAGTCGGACAGAGGATATCTGAGGGCGAAGGCTCTATTGAAAGAGCATTATGGTAATGAGCAGAAGGTGGCAGCAGCATATATGGAGAAGGCTTTGGTATGGCCCACTATCAAAACAGAGGACGTGAAGGCCCTACAGGAGTATAGCCTCTTTCTGTGTGGATGCTGCAACGCTATGGAGGATGTGCAGTATTTAAATGATCTGGACACACCCACAAACATGTTGGAAATCATCAAAAAACTGCCGTACAAACTGAGAGACCGCTGGAGGTGCCACGCATGTGACCTACAGGAAACGTACAATAAGAGAGCACGGTTTTTGTGGACATTGCCAACTTTGTTGAAAAACAAGTGAAAATCTTGACAGACCCTGTGTTTGGAAACATTCAGGATACCGCTGTATTAACCAAACAAATCAAACACAAACCTCATCCTCGCTCCAGCATCAGGGGAACCAGCTTTGCTACCACAGTGAATCGTGTGGAGAGAACAGCTCAATCTGTGAACAAAGCCGTAGACACAAAACCATCAGCCAAAAAGATCTGTCCTTGCTGCACAGGAGGACACACATTGGATGTGTGTGCACGGTTGGAAAAAATGGCACACACAAAGAGAAAATTGACTTCCTGAAGGAGAATGGTGCTTGTTTTCGCTGCCTGTGTATAGGGCACATCAGCAAAAATTGCCAAAGGGAGATTTCCTGCTCAAAGTGTGGCCAAAGACACCCGACTGTGCTCCATAAGGATAGTGTGGCAACTGCAGAACCGGCTGAGAGAAGCGTCCAGGTTACAGTGGATGGTACTTTGGTTTCCAGTGGGCTTACAGGGGCTGGTGAGATGGACTGCAAGCTTCCTATTGTGCCGGTCCAAGTGAAAGCGAAGAAGGGCAATAAAATAATTTTCACGTATGCTTTTTGGACCAGGGAAGCACTGCAGTCTTCTGTACTGAGAGTCTGAAGCAGAAGCTCAATTTGTCTGGAAAGAGAGCCAACATTCTTCTCAGGACCATGGGGCAGGAGAAGGTGGTCAGTAGTTACATCGTGCCAGAGCTGGAGGTGGCAGCACTTGAAGATGACTGCTTCATTGAGTTGCCAAAGGCGTACACTCAGTTGTCAATGCTGGTACATAAAGCAAACATACCCACAAATAAGGATCTGACAAGGTGGCCATATTTAAAAACACATCTCCTTACCACAGATTGAGGCTGGAATTGAGTTGCTGATTGGAACAAATGTCCCACGAGCCATGGAACCGTTGGAAGTCATCCGCAGTGAGCATAATGGACCCTACGCTATAAGGACGGCGCTGGGCTGGACGGTAAATGGACCACTAACAGGAAATGGTGGCGAGGCCAATTACTGTGAGCAGACAGTGACTGTGAATCGTGTGTCCATTGTAAATTTGGATGAACTGTGGCACCAGCAATTTAAGATGGACTTTCCAGAATCTGCTGTGGAGGAACAAGTGGGTCTGTCCAGAGAAGACCTGAGGTTCATGGACATGGTCACAAAGTCAGCCAAACACATCAATGGTCAGTACCAGGTCGCCCTGCCTTTGAAAAATTCAAACATCAGCTTGCCAAATAACAGGAAAGTAGTGGAATAGCGTCAAAGCCATTTGAAGAGGAGGCTCCAGAGGGATCCAGTGTTTTACGAGGAGTATAACACCTTTATTAATGATCTGCTGGACAAAGGCTACGCTGAAAGAGTTCCTGATGCAGAGCTGGAAAGAAGTGATGGCAGGGTCTGGTATATACCCGCACTATGGTGTTGTGTGTTTGATTGTGGTGCCAGTTACAAAGGACAATCTCTGAATGAAGAGCTGTTGCAAGGGCCCGATCTAACCAGCTCACTAATTGGGGTTGTGACCAGGTTCAGGAGGGACCCTGTGGTCATCATGGCTGATATAGAAGCTATGTTTCATCAAGTGCATGTGCCCCCAGATGATGCCGATCTGCTGCGATTCCTCTGGTGGCCACAAGGAGACTTGACCCAGGAACCACGTGAATATAGGATGAAGGTACATCTTTTTGGAGCTACATCCTCCCCTAGCTGCGCCAATTTTGCCCTTAGGAAATGTGCAGAGGACTTTGGTCATGAGCATAAGAAGGAGACAGTGGACAAGCTGCAGCACTGCTTTTATGTGGATGATTGTTTGGTGGCTGTTGCAACAGAAGAGGAAGCACTGACCCGCTGTCAGGAGCTCATGTCTCTGTGCACTAAAGGGGGATTCTGTTTGACTAAATGGCACAGTAACAGACCTGAAGTGCTAAAGGCCATCCCAGAGCCCCGCAGAGCTAAAAGTGTGAAGCAGTTGGACCTGGACCGGGAGTTTGTGCCCATGGAAAGAGTGCTGGGTGTAGAGTGGTGTATCAAGTCGGACGCCTTCAAGTTCAAAATTGTATGGAAGGATAGACCACTCCACCGCAGGGGCATCCTTTCTACTGTCAGTTCTGTTTATGACCCTCTCGGCATGTTAAGTCCCCTTGTTTTGACGGCAAAAAGGATTTTGAGGGATTTGTGCAGAAGAGGAGTTGGCTGGGATGATCCCATACCAGAGACTGTCTCCAAAAAGTGGCTTAAGTGGGTGCAAGGGCTCCACCTGCTGGACAACTTTGAGCTGCCCAGGTGTTTAAAAACCTCTGGAGTTTGGAGACGTTATTACTGCGCAACTCCACCATTTCTGCGATGCTTCTGAGGAAGGCTATGGTACAGTCACTTATCTGCTGCTACAGAATGACCACTTCCAAATGCACAGTGCTTTCATCATGGGAAAGTCTCGTGTTGCCCCACTGAAGACAGTTACAATTCCAAGAATGGAACTGATTGCTGCAACAATGGCTAGCCGCATGGATTTCCTGTGGAAGAAAAAGCTGCACATGAGTCTTCAGGAATCTGTGTTTTGGACTGATAGTGCTTCTGTGTTGAAATATATTAACAATGAAAGCTCCAGATTTAAGGTGTTTGTTGCCAATCGTGTTTCAGAGATACTGAAATCATCTCACCCTGCTCAGTGGAGGTACGTGGATACAGCTTCAAATCCAGCAGACGGAGCATCCAGAGGGGTCAAAGTGGAGGCATTTCTGCAGGACAGACTCTGGCTAATGGGTCCTCCGTTTCTTTGCCAACCTGAAACAGAGTGGCCTGTGAACCCTGAACCTGTGAGCCATCTCTCCCAGGACGACCCAGAGGTGAAGAAGAGTGTCACTGTCAATGCTGTACAAACTGGAGAGGATCCCACTACTCACCTGATCCATCATTACTCCTCGTGGATCCGATTAAAGAAAGCTGTGGCATGGTGGTTGAAATTAAAGGAATGGTTGTGGTCCTGTACCAAGAAGAAGAAAAGGACAGCCAATCAGAGTGAAGAGAGCACGAAGCAACAGAGAATGAAGAAGCAGGAAAGGCGCATCTTTAAAAGCACAACTGTTCTGGGAGCTCTTACAGTGGAGGACATTGACAAGGCTGAGCTGGCCATAATTCAGTTTTGTCAGAGGAGAAAATTTGTGGAGGAATTCTCGTGTCTGGAAAAGGGACAAAATGTCAAGAGAAGCAGTCACCTGTACAAGTTGTGTCCAAGGCTGGAGGATGGAGTCTTGCGTGTTGGAGGACGGCTCAGTAAAGCAGCATTGCCTTTGGAGTCTAAACATCCCATCATTCTGTCAAAGGATCTTCATATTTCTACCCTGCTGCTGAGAACTGTACATCAAGAGGTAGGACACAGCGGCCGTAACCACATGTTGTCCAAGCTCAGGGAGAAATACTGGATGACAGGAGTGAGCACTGCCATTAGGAGAGTTCTGTCCAAGTGCACCATCTGCAGAAGACTACATGCCACTCCAGTTTACCAGCAGATGGCAGATTTGCCCACAGATCGACTCAAGCCTGATGAACCTCCATTTACCTGTGTGGGTGTTGACTATTTTGGACCCATCGAGGTGAGAAGCAGGAGGAGTACAGTGAAGAGGTATGGTGTCCTGTTTACCTGTCTTGCATTGAGAGCCATTCACATCGAGGTGGCATCTTCTCTGGACACTGACTCCTTTATAAATGCACTGAGGCGTTTTATATCCAGAAGAGGACAGGTCCGTGAGCTGCGTTCTGACAATGGGACAAATTTTGTGGGAGCAGAACGTGAGCTGAAAACAGCAATTGCGCAGTGGAACCAGGCACAGGTGCATGATGTGTTGCTCCAAAAGGGCATCAAGTGGACATTCAACTCCCCTGCTGGATCACACCATGGAGGAGTGTGGGAAAGGCTGATTAGATCGGTGAGGAAAGTCCTGAACTCTACCCTCAAGGTGCAACGCCTGGATGAGGAGGGGCTCCACACAGTTCTCTGTGAAGTAGAAGCCATTATCAACAGCAGGCCCATCACCAAGGCCTCCACAGATCCTAACGACCTGGAAGCACTGACACCGAACCATCTGTTGCTGCTTAAGAACCAGCCTTCATTACCACCTGGAGAGTTCCAAGCAGCAGACATGTACGCACAGAGAAGATGGAGACAAGTCCAGTACATATCTGATCTGTTCTGGAAGCGCTGGATAAAGGAGTACCTGCCTCTGCTACAGGAACGACAGAGATGGACTGGAGTTCAGAGGAACCTTGTTGCAGGAGATCTAGTTTTGCTTATGGACAGTACCGCGCCTCGTAATTCCTGGATGATGGGACGTGTCTTGCAAACTTTTCCGGATCACAAGGGATTTGTGCGTCAAATTCGGATCAAGACAAGGACCAGTTGCTTGGACAGACCCATATCCAAGGTGTGTTTGTTGCTGGAGAAGGAGGAGGCAGCATGAGGACATTGCTGACCTCTACAGGGACTTTGTGTTTTCCGGACTTAGCTGGACTCTGCCCTATCGGTCATGGAGATGACCAGAAGAAGGAATACTTATGGACTTGAACGATTTTTTTGGACATTTTTTGCATTTTTTGAAATTGATATGATGATTTATTATGTCTCTTATTGTGTTTTGAAATGTGAATTATTATGTGGGACCTAATAATTAGGGGCTGGTGTGTAAGAGACATACAGATAGAAGCTGAGGATCACGGTGTTTGAGTGTGTGTGGGTTCGGGGTGGTTCCCACGGGAGTAGGCGTGTGTGTGTGTGTGTGTGTGTGTGTGTGTGTGTGTGTGTGTGTGCATAAAGGTGTGCACTCACCGGGTGGTCCAGATGAGAGAGAGAGTCAGGGTTGGCAGCCGTAATTTTTTGTTGACCGCTCTTGCCATTTTATTCACTCATTCATCACATTTTTATCAGTTAAATCCGCTGGTTTCCGTTTCTTCCATATATCCACCTTGTAGCGCTGTGATAGCCTGATGTTTTCTGCACAATAAATGCACGGAAAAGCGTTTTGGATCTCAGCGTTATGTGTCATAATAAACTATAGCGCGTCACACAAATACGAATCCAAGGATCCAACCTCACACTCTCCGGCGGCTAAGGTAAATGTTGGTAGCCGCAACACAAATATTCACTCTATGCTTTCATGAAGTTGTATGACATGTGGTACAATGCATACATACAAACATACAGTACAAACATTTTCTGCTGGAGTTGCACTCGGCTCATGTCACCACGCAGCTGGTGTGGCCTGGGCGTAAGAAGCTGACTAGTGTTGTTTGAGGAGTCGGGTTTGGTCTGGTATTTTCTTTGATGATGGTGAATGAGCTGGATTCAGGCTTAAACTCACGCGGGTCAGTTCGGCGTAGTATAAAGTATCCTTGGCGGTTATCTGGTTAACCTTTGTCATCCAGAATATACATTTTTGTAACAATGCAATATAGTATATATATTTTATATTATGTATATTTTTTATTGTATTTTTTACTTCTGCTTCTTCACAGCACGTCTCAGAATGAGAAAAACTTATGAAAAACTCTACAGCTGTATTGAACCACTGCTTTGTACCAAGTAATGTGCTTTGTCCTGTTATAGGATAGATGTAGAAATTGCTCTGTCTCTTTCTCAACAGATTTCCCCCGGTGTGATTGTTGATGGATTCTGCAAAATGTCTTTAAAAGACACGCTTCCTTTTTTAATCATAGTGACCAAATATGCACCAAGTAATATGTACTGCTGACATTCTCATTCTTCAGAAATCTCCAAATCAAGTCAGTTGACATGACTTATCTGCATGTTGGCACTTGCTGATAAAAAAGTAATGGAGGAAGTATGCAGATCCTTTACTTATGTAAAAGTTCTAATACTACCCAGTGAAAATACTCTGTTTCAAGCAAAAGTCCTGTATTAAAAGAGTTACATAAGAAAAAGTGAGTAGGAATATCAGGAAAGTATACTTATATTAAAAGTAAAAGTAATGCTTAAAAAACAAACAAAACACCCCAAAACCTCAAAAAACAAACAAAAAAAACCCCACCTAAAAATCTCAAAATTATCAAAAAAGAACCCCTTAACCCCTCAAAATTATAAATAATATATATATATATATATATATATATAATATATATATATATATATATATATATATATATATATATCTTTTAAATAAACATCAATAGAACTTGGAATTCATATACAAAAAAACAACCCCAAGCTCTCAAAATTATTTAACAATTAAAAAGAAAACCCTAAAAACTCAAAATTATTTAAGAAAATGAGCTAAAAGAAAAATTTTTATTAAGAGATGGCAATTAATTTTCTGTCAATCAACCAATTAATTAATCAACTAATCATTACAGCAGTATTTGTATTAGCTGTTTGGCAATTTAATATATTACAAACTTGTGTCATATTTTAATCAAAAATCTTAATTTGTTAAGTAACTAAAGCGTTCTGATAATGTAGTGAGGTAAAAGTACAATATTACCCTCTGGAATGTAATGGGGTAAAGTAAAGAGTGGTATGAAAAGAAAATACTCGAGTAAAGTTCATGTACCTGAACTTTGTACTTAAGTACAGTACTTGAGTAAATGTACTCAGTTACATTCCACTGCTGCAGATAAAAAACAATCTAATAACTGCTTTTTTTCACCACGCTTCAATTGTGAACAATGTGTTTGAGCACCTGGATTGTAACGTACAGATCAGATATTCTACCTGCAAGGATGATGCACTGCACACACATGAAGACCACATTTGTTATCTGCTTTGCTCTTCTTTTAGATTAGACTGACAGGCTGACAGATCTGGGTCAGACTATTGTACATTTTAACTCTCTGTAGTCACTTAAACAGATGGATCAGATATTATTGGCCTGCCATGTGCAATTTATCATCTCCATTTTATAAGGTTTTCGTCATTATATATGTATAGAAAGAGAAAAGATCTGCATCAATCATGTGCTCGCAAGGCTGTTTGTCACTTTTGACATCCGTCATTGATCCATCACTCCATCCATCCATCGAAAGTACACATGCACACACACATGAACACACTCATGTACACACTCATGTACACAAACAGCATCAATCAAACTCAAACTGGCTTCACAGTCATCTCAGTGATACAAAGAACCACGAGGAGCACAGAGATTATCTCCACTGAATGAACAAGCTCATCACTCGTCTGTCATCTTCAGCCTTTTACTGCACTCAGCTCCTGCTTCCTATTGACCTTCACACAAGGCAAACCCAGTAAAGCTCAATTCCTCTTCCCACTCATTTCTCACACAGAAATAGTGTAAATGACAGTGGTGTTAGTCGTGTGATATTATACCCACAGTATATGAACAGTATATGAGACTGAAGCAGCTCTTACTTAATTGTGCATAACTTAAGGCCTCCATAAATATGTAAAGGAGTGGGTCATAAAAAATGCCACCCTTGTACAGTTGTCATCAATGTTGAAATAAGCTGTGGAGACCAAAACAGTTTTTTGTAAAAATGTTTCTTTCTGCTGTGAAGTTGAGCATATTAACATGGGCGGTCGATGGGGCGGACTCTGTTTTGGAGCCACCTTCAAGTGTACATCACAGAAAATGTTGTTATTGGTACTTCTGCACTGGCTTCATTTTTCAGCCTCAGAGGTTGAAAAATGAACCTCAGAGGTTTGATGTTCATTCAGGACTGTTAACATTCTGCAGCTGATTAAGATAATAATTATTTAAATAAGATGAAAATGGTGAGAAATAATAAACTAGAGGAGCATACTGGGATTAAAAAATATATCATTATTAAAATTATTTATTATTATTTTCATACAGTTTATCAGGTTTCTTTGCAGAGCTGTAGTTCACCTCAAGTTCTCCTCAGTCATATGAAGTTCTCCACAGTCCAGCTCTTCATGCAGAGGCTCGTGCAGGTTCCACGTCTCTCCATCAAACACATCCTTCAGCTGGACTTAAGTCAGCTTATCTGTCTTATTCATGAAACATGTAGCATGCACTAGAAAACCAAATGATTGTTTGAGTGACTGTGTTGTCACAGGAACATGAGAGTTTGTGGTATCACTGTCCAGCGTAATGTTGTGCCCTAGATTCACTCAGTTGCCCGGTGTTCTCTTTGCAGATTGTCAAAACTTTTTGTTTTGTGAAATTTTGTGAAATTATATAAAAAAGTTTGTAGAGTTTATATTCTATACATGTTTCAGTAATCTTCGGGTGTGTTTCCGGCTTACTTGGCAAATTAAGAAGTGAGCCATTAATATTTATTTAAATTACGGTCCACTGACTAAAAGGCTCCAGACTTTGGGCCATTACTGAATCAAGGCTGCAAGGTGCTTTTGATACTAATTCTGTCGCTGTGTGATCAGATAAACGATTCAAAGCCAGACTACTGTGTAGTAGGAATGATAAAAGGCTGCGTCATGGTGTGATTGTGCACATTGAGTAATGACTTTCCAAACATTTGTTCGCAGTCTTGAAGAAATACTGTGGTGTCATTTCATGTTTCTGCTCTGTGTCACAGTGACTCAGGTAACCTTTCCCTGCAGACTCATTTACAGTTTGTGATGGGTCGGAACAATACAGGGATCCCTGGTAATGTGGTGCTGTTGCTGACACTGTCGTCAGTCTTGTTGCAGTAATTTATTGCACCTAAGTGAGTCGTAAGCTGAACAGGAGTTTATCATTACAAGAAAGTGCTCTCAGATGGTTGCTTTTAATGAGTCTGTTTAATATTGTTGATGGAGGGTTGCCTGTCTTGCCTCTGTGTGAGGCAGAATGTAAGTGAAAACACTTGAAATAGGAACTCTCAGCAGATACACCAGATATTTGCGTGACGCAGCGAGCACGCCCAGTCCACATAAACAAATCCAGCACTCAGGAGGACAGATGAACGGATGTTATATCGATGCTGCATGTTCAGTTTTCTGTTAAATCCCAAATAAACTGTTGAAATTCCAATCATGTGGAAATGTGATTTTGTCAGCTATGGTCCGATCGCCAGCTGCAATAGCCCTTAATTGATTTAGCTTAAGAGCTAACTCCAGTTATTTTCAGTTACTTTGCTGGCTTGAGTGAGCTAAGTAACTGAAAATAACTGGAGTTAGCTTGAAGGTGTTGTGGATCAAGAGGGGGCAAAGTCGGGTGATTGGGTCGGCCTTAGCCCCCCTCCAAAACCTGACCATTTTTTTTGCCTTCTATCACATTCTAGGGAGGAGGCGCTCATGCCAAAAGTGGGGGGTTCAGTCTCTTTAAAGATGATCGAAAGAAATGGTGGACACCTGAGCTAAATTTCAGAGAGTACAGATGATGATTGGCTTTAAAAGCCACTGGTGTGAACCCCTGCTATGTTCTGTTAAAGTGCCTTAACACCCTGCTGGTTGCAGCTTTAATGTAAGTTAATGCAATATATTGAATGTATTTATTCTGATTTAATAGCTCCCAGCACTAATTCCATGTGTTAGCATTACAGGTGAACAGCCTCTAACCTACTTCTGTCACAGACATTTACACTGGAGAGAACATTTCTTTTTTTCCCATCTGTACAGGTTTTTTACACACACACACACACACACACACACACACACACACACACACACACACACACATGCATGCGCGCACACACACACACACACACACACACACACACACACACACACACACACGAGAGGCTCATGCAAATCAGAGCAAATTACTGTGTTCATTTCTGAACTCTGCATACTCTCTTAGGCACCTAAAGAATTAGAAAGTCTCCAAGAAAGTCTTTTCATCTTTTCAATTACACCACTGAATGAGGTGCGGGACGAGTGTGGAAGAAAAATGAGTCCACAGATGACAAAAGATGGCCTTGTTACAATGGACACAGCTCTTTGTGTGTCAGTGTCTGTGTGCTAGTGTGTATCCCAAAGTAGAGGTGGTAAAAAACAACAAAAAAAAACAGTCGCTCTGCCTCTCCTCTCGCTCTTGCTCTCGCTCACTCTGTCTCACACACTTTTACACAATCACACACTTCACTTTCTTAAAAGCAGCCAGAGAATGCGAGGCTTAACAGCCAGCAAGTGCATTTCAGGCTCGGGGAAGTTCTCTTGATTTGACGGTGTGGTACATTTGAAGCCAGACAGATGTCATAGCGTCCTGCTGCAGAATCAGGTTAATGAGGCTGATTTGTAGAAGTTGCTGGAATGGTGCAATCTGCTGAAAACTGTCAGTCAGTCAGAAGTGTGAGTGTCATCAGATCCAAATCAGCCGGAGCTATGAGATTGCATCACATCTTTCAATGCATGAGCAGCTTTTGCCTGAAATATCTAATGATGCTTAAACTTGGTCACTACTCAGAAACTATCTCGGGGCCACTTCTCGGCTGTGTGTCAAGGAATCTTTTTTTTAAATTTCTCCTCCAATTAAAAAGACCTAAAAGAAAAAAAAACAAATGCACATTTTAACGTCAAGTCACAGCCCATTCTGTAAATATAACTACAGTTAAGCTTTGAACGTGACATAAATGGTAAGCACTTCTGTTTTTCCATGCAATAACACTAACATGTCGTCAGGCCTGTCACTTTAGTGTTGCTGTTGAAAATGAATTGGTTATGAATTATTTTCATCTTTGAGTGGCTTTTTCGCCGCTGGTCTGAGGCAGCATTCGGAATCAAGATGGAGATCAGGCTGTGGGAGTTAAACCCTTTGTGCGTATGTGTGTGTGTGAGAGGAAGGTGTCTCATTATTGTATTTCCTCTGCAGTGCTTGTAAATCTGTGTGTGTGTGTGTGTGTGTGCAAGTGTGTGGGCTAGGGATGGGCATTGAAAGCTGGTTCTATTGAGGACCCAGTTCCGCTTTTTACAAAACCTGAAACTAGCACGATAGCAGTATCGACAAGTTTGAGCTTGTCGATACTGCTATCGTGTCCTGTGGGTCCTTTAATGTAACATTACATCTCTAGTCGAGTCACATCATTCAAATCCAAACTAAATTTACATGCAGTACCATTGTCTGTCGTCGGTATAAAAAAAACCCCAAAAAAACAAAAAACCTTCAACTCCTGCAGCTGCTGCTGCTGCTGCACAGCTGGCACACACAGTCTTCATCATCATCCAATCACAGCAGCAGTGGTAAGCCCACTCAAACATTCAATCCAGTAATGAAATCCAAGCTAAAATTAGCAGGATAAGAGCTAGTTAAAAAACTAGGCTCCATATGGTTTCATTGTAATTTGTTCAAGGTCAACTCAATAAAATGAATAATATGCAAAGGTCGATAAAACCTCATTTTGATGTGTTCAAATGTAACATCAAGTAAAAGAAAATTTAGTTTTTGGCGAGAAACTTGAACAATACATTTGATTGGGTGAGAAGTGTGTTTCCCAGAATTACAACCTGTTTGATGTCCTATCATGAGCTCTGATCATCTTATAATACATCATTGAAACTACAGATGCCAAGATTTTTCAAAGTAAATATTTAAATTAAAATTAAAAAATTTATTTCTTAATCACTAAAAACACGGCTGAAAGTGACAGTAAAACAAGTTCTTTATTTTTGCCTCGTTTTTCCACAAAATATTAGAAAAGTATCGATAGAGGTATAAATAAGGAATGTAATCGTTAAGGAGTCTCAATAGTGGTTTCATTAGCAATAAAAATGAATGATCCCCATCTCTAGTATGTACCTGTGTGTGTGTGTGCGTGTGTGCGTGTGTGTGCGCGCGTGTGTGTGTGTTGATGGCCTGTAATGATTATGCTGTTTACACACATGGGCCCTTGTATAGAAAGATGTAGGTTTGGTATTGACACAATGACATCAGGGCTTTTTTAACTTAAAACCAACCAAAAGAGATAGTTTACTGCAATTATTTCAATCATTCTGAGTGAAAAGAAGATTTATTTACAGGTGCACATAAGTATGAGAAATGTAAATATTCTCAATATACCTCATCATTATGACGCATATATGTAAGGAGATCATCTTGGGCTCTGTCTGGAGGTGAATGTGGTGGAGGAGAGTGTGATGATTCTGCAGTGACAGCTAACAGAGAACAGATTAGGAATCTGTTAGAAGAACAGATTCATACTTAGACAGTAGAGTCGTGATTGGCTGATAGAGATAGTAGCAAAGTTTGATTGGTGAGTTGGAAGAGTGAATGCCAATTATCTGCTGATTGGAGGAAGTGCGGGCAGTGAGACAGAGAGAGAGAGAGAGAGAGAGAGACAATAGTGGATGAATGAAGTATAATGAAAGTCCTCCTGATTGAAATTATGCTGAGCTTTGCGTAAATACAATTTTCCTCTTCTGCATTTATGTGTGGTGCTGATCAGTGCGTCATTTCATGCTGCATTTCTGTTGGTTGGTCAGTAGACATAAGTCACACTGTGTGATATAGGACCACCGTTTAAGAGCTAAGACCAAAGATATTGCCACGATTCTTTTATGGTGGTCATCTGGTCATCTTCACGGTGGTCATCTTCACGGTGGCCCAAAACCACACTGTGTATACCAGGCTTAAGAAAAGTCAGTAGCAAATATATAGGGGTGGGTTTTGATGGTTCCATTTAGGATTACATTCCTGATTGACAAAATACCTGGATTAAGTTCAGATGCAAACAAATATCTTATCACACCTCATTATTATAAGCAAAGAGCAATGGGAGACATTCATGTAGCAGGCTTCACATTTGTAGCAAACTGTTGCTGTCCCTGAATAAAATGTCAGACATTACCAGCTGCAGATTAGATCAGATGAGGCAAAATGATGTTCACTCAGTACCTGTGAAAAGTTAAAGTTTGTCTGTTCTGGTTCATGTGCTCTCTGCAGCTGGTTTCTGTGCTCAGACACTGTAGCACTGTGAGCGGACCAGCTCCCATAAATCAACAGCTTTTCTCTGGAGAAATGATTGATCGATTGATCAATCAATCAATCAGTCAATCAATCATGGTTGGTGTGTCAATAACGTCAACCACAGACAGACACTAACATCACATTAGACAGATGATGAACACAGCAGATACTATTCACACATTACAAGAAGACATCAATAATATTTAGCAGACACGGAAGTAGTTGCAGTCCATGTGTCAGGGAAAAAATGTTTTCATAATGGAATGATGATCAGCTGACCACTTCACATCAATTTAGAATTGCTAAGTTAAATGATTCCTATCCTCACTTTAATGTGATAAGCTTCATACTTCTGATTTAGGATTCAGGTTGAAAGCATTAATAAAGCTAGAAAAATCTATTTTTTTTTCCTTATGGGCCAACAGAAGATGACTGGCAACTTGTTGTTGTAGCAGGGATTTGAATGGAATAAGAGATTTCCATACCAAACTTCTTTCATAATAATAGCAGTCAACAAAACAATGAGAAAAGCTCTGTAAATTGTTGTATTCTGCACTTACGCCAACTTTAAATCACATCATTTCATTGATAAAGAGCTGATAGATAGTGCTGTAATTTTTTCTTAAGTGTCTGCAGGTTTTTATCTCAGGTTGCAAATATGCACCACAAGCTCCACCCATCAAAGGGTTAATGCAGTCTGAATGTAGTGAAAGGTGCCACCCAAGGCAAAAACATACAAAAAACAAGCTGCCACTCATTAGATTTAATTTGAGTGTGGAATTATAAGACACCAGCAAACAAGAAAATGTTGCAACAGGAACATAAACTGTTACCAGTAATCTTAATCTGGTTGCCGTTGACACTAAAGCCATCATATATCAGCTTTTTCATATACAGTGTGAGCAGATAGAAAATGCTAATGGGGTTCATCAAAGCATCAGTCATAAATATTTAATGTATGTTTACAGCATGCTGAGAGCACATACAGTATATGCACACACATGTTTACATACACACAATCTACATTCCTATTTAGTAGCTACTGTAGAATTTGGTTATAACTGGCCACACGCTGACTGGAAAAAATGGGCAAAAAAACAAAAAAAACAAGAGAAATGACAGTCTGAAGCTGATAGAAATGAAGCCCTACATCTTCTGTTATCACAAAACATTCTCATCAACAGTGTTCAGGTTTCTGGGGCCATGCCATGACAAGCACCTCAGCTAATGGACGTAAACACACCAGGAGGACACACAGAACTCAGTCTGGTCCATTTCAATCGGCACCACAGCTGAAATGTCTCATGTCTTCTCTGTTGCTGTTTCTGAATTAGAATGGCTCAGCTCCTCTTGTTGTTGTTTTTAAGTTTAATTTGAAGGTCCAGTTTATAAGATTTAGGGGGATATATTGGCAGAAATGGAATATAATATAATAACTATGTTTTCTCTTGTTTCTATAGAGACACAACAAAACACACAAATCTCATTTTCATGTAATTTTATATAATTACATGAAAATAAGATTTGTTGAGTTTTTGTTTACCTTAAGCCTCCTGCAGACTCTGAGATTTTTGCAATCTTGTAAATTCAGTGCAAGCCACATTGTGCGTCATGGATCTGAATAAAACTGTGCGATGACATGCGATGACATCACCTACTGAATTGCAGGCTACGACCTACGTCCATCGATGTCAACACGTATGAATTGAGTTTTGCAATGAGAGCTTGAAATAAGTATTAGCATCTGTTAGCATTTAGCAGTGTTGTGTGGTCAGTGCGTCATTTCATGCTGCATTTCTGTTGGCTGGTTAGTAGACGTAGGTCGGAACAGTAAGATTCTCATCCCAAATTTCTGACACCGTCAGATATTTATCCCAGGCTGTCTTTGATCACATGACCATGACAACGGCTCTCCTTGCACTTCTCTCACTGTGCGACGTAGGACCACTAGATCCGCAACCAAAGATATCGCCATGTTTCTGCCACGATGGTTATCTTTAGTCTGAGACAGCCCAAAATCGCACAGTGTATACCGGGCTTATGAATGTTAAGAAATGCAAGTCGTTTATATCTGCATGGGAAGCAGGTCCTCAGTTATGGGGATCGGCATGTTGCACCGCATGGGTCAAACCAAACACTGGCCCTATATCGATATATACAGAACTGAAAGCCTTGTACCAAACCATTCAATACAAATACAAGTATTGATCTGTCCACTTTAAGATGCTCTAACTACAATTTGACTAACATCCACCTTCAGTAAATAAATGATATTCAGACACAGAGTGGCTGCACGCTAACCTTAAATGAGGAAAGGAAAAAGGACGGTTTTAAGATACAAATGGTTACATTTTTATATTATGTTAAGTCTCAGTGTCTTAATTTTATCCAGATCACTCGGGAGAACATGACCACAAGCAGCGACAGATGGGATTTTGTACGTGTTTAATCTTACGATCCATAAATCATCTCTCAGATTAATAGAGTGCAGTCACCTGGCCTGCCACCATTTTATTAGTGGGGCCTTTGGTCATTTGGTGCAAGTGCTTGCAGGTGCAGTTTTCACCCTCCTGAAGTTTTTTTCCTCACGAACTGTAATGAAGCGAAGGCTTTTTGTGGAGATATGCAGTCACATTATTCCTGTGGGAGCTGAAGCAGACTGCAGACTGCAGACTGCAGGCTGCAGGCTGTGGGCACATAACGGATGAGGATAAACTAACAAACTAACAAGCCCCATCTTCAGGGGCTCTCTAAAGTGACCAAAAGTTTCTAATGGGAGCGGGGGGAATTCTTACATTTTAATGCCCACTTCCTCTAATGAACAGTTTGAGTATATGTGGGTCTGACCTTTCCTTCCTCTGTCTATCTCAGCTGAATCCGGTGGGCCTGCTGACTATGCCCCGGAGCCCCACCTCCAGTGAGGATGAGATGGCCCAGAGCTTTTCTGACTACTCCGACGACTGCGCCTCCGACAGCTCCCGTGAAGAGACCATTTACGAGACCATAAGGGCCACCGCCGAGCCATCGCAGAACCGCATGGACGACATTCATACAAACTCGTTGGTCATCCGTGTCCTTATCCCCGACCTGCAGCAGACGGTGAGGATCAGTCAAGGACGGGAATATGGGGGGGCGGTAACATCAACATGTGTGTCAGTGTGCAACTGTGTGGGAGTAGATACAAAACATAAACTAGATTTGTTTTTCGTATTGACATCTCTTTATAGATCATCCAGCCTGCAGAATTAATGATGGTGTGTTTGACACGTTAGCCCCATTTACAGTTGTTTTTTGAAAGCTTGTCTAGATTGAACTCTGTGTTGATGTATTAGTGCTGCTGAAGAGGCACTCATACTGCAGAGCCCTCTGTGGTTTTTCCGTTTCACTATGCATTAAACAAACAGGTGTATTTTGCACAGGTGAAAATGTGGGTAAAATGTGGAATGTGAGCATAAATGTGCTTTTCCACATGGTAACACTGACCCACAGGTGCTCCAATACACTCTCTGCACACTGCACCTCCAGCAAGCTCACTTGCATCTCAGAAAAGTGTTTTTGCAACCTCACATATAGGTTTTAATATTTCCTGGCATAATCATAGAGAATAGAGTAGAGTAGTGTAGGGTAGAGTAGAATGATCTTTATTGTCTACCAGGATGTCTTTGGCCCACCAAAATACAGAAGACAACACAATAAACAGCAGACGGGCAGTTAGTAAAACAAACACATCAACAAGTCATTAGGAATGCTTAACACAATAAATCTGTTCATATCGTTGTCTGCCTGTGGTTTGAAACTCACCAGTCACTTTGTGGAGTTAAGAATAAAGACCCAGCAGTTTCTATTTTATCAAGAAACGCTTAGAGAGACAAAAGATACTGACACCCTCTGATGAGATCTGATATTCTGCATGCAGTCGAGCAGAAAGGATGCAGGAAAGCTGCATAAGCTTTGTCAAAGATGAAGTACTCAGGCCCAGTTCACACATGACCATCCTTTTCATTTTTATTATTCCTCCACGCCAGCTAAGGCTGGAGTCATTGTCCGCCGCGTAAATGCGTATGTACATCCCTTTCTTGTGAATGTCTCAAGAACTCCTTGAGAAAATTTCTCCAATGAGGCAATGAGGTGATTAGAATTTGGTGGTCAAAGATTAAGGTCACTGTGTCCTCACAAAACTGTTTTTGGACATAACTCAAGAGTTCTTACGCTAGCTATGACAAAACGTCACACAACTGTCAATTATGAAGTGATGAAATTTTATATCCAAAAGGTTAAAGGTCAGCTTCACTGTGGCATCACAATATTCCACAAAACCACAAGCCTTGATATATAAACCTGTGTAATGTTTGGTTTAAGGGGGGTTGTATTAAAGTGACTCTTTATTGAGGGAAATGGCTGATGGTAAACAACAGTGGAGCAGACAGGATTTGAGGAGAGGGTCATTTAGATGTGTGGGTGCAGCTTGGATCTGTACTAACCAATATAATATGAGGCCCACTCTGCGGCTCAGTTAAATCTATCTCTGGCCTTAAGAACAGTAAAGCTGGCTGTGCAGCGTGACACTGTGGTGCAGTCTATAACATAAACACGTGGACCCCCAGGGGGAAAAAGGCTGATGACTGATGAAACATGTTCTAATTGTCCCCGTGTTTTCCATTAGTATGTAAATGATTGTCAGGGAGATGAATAGCATAAAGCAGATGATACATAATGAAAGTAGTTCTTATGCCGAGACCTCATACCTACACAAAGTGTGTGACTGAAAGACAAGCATGCTGTTTTGTTTGTTCACAGGGAATGAAATACAGCATGTGAATGCACAGATCTATGGTATTTCTAACTTCAAAATTTGACATTTTGGAAGCTCAATTTCTGATGAGAGGTTAGACGAAAAGAAAGATACCGTTCTTAAATCTGTCTATTGCGGTTACAGGCAGCAAGTGGTCAGTGTGCAGTATGCAGACAGCTGTCTCCCTCCTTCCAATAATTAATAAATCAGCATGTTGTATCACCTTAAATCTTGTTTTCTGAACAAGAGAATGACAAGTGGCAAGGTTTTAAATCAGGGATATAGTGGGCATGTTTACATGGAGCCTACTAATCTGATTGGAATAGGTTCAAAAGCCCAAACAGATGAAACATATTAACACCTCAGTCAGCTTAAACAGGCCCAAAATGATTCAAATTTCAATCAGTTGCAGAGGAGTAGTTTAAACTTTCCACAAACGGATCAAAACAAAAGTTGCATTATGTAAAAAATGAAGCTGATTTATCTCTCGCTGCGTCCTTTCTGTGCATGCTCCGCCCTCAGGTAAGGGGATGCTATGATGTACGTTTCTCCACTTCCACAAAATGCAGACTTCCAAGCAGAAGTGGATTACAGCCGAGAGTTTGTTTTTAGTCCAAATGCTTAAAGAACTGAACATTATTGGATGCTGAGATAGACAGCAACTTGCTTAACCAAGGCAATACATTTCCAATTTAGCCATTCGTTTGGGGGGTTTGCTCTTTAACCTCAATATTACTGAGCATATTAGCAGGACGCTGCCCTATAATACAAGGTTACATAGGTTTATGTCATGGCCTCTGCTTTCAATGATGTCAGCTTTATTTTTGAACTAACAACATTCTAAGATAAAAAAAAAAAGCTACAAAGTAGGGCTGTAGTCAAGCAAAGAATTAATTACATTTCTGCACAGCACTGAGTTCACTCTACATGGTAGAGCTGTGTGTCCTCCAAAGCAAGCACAGTTGAGTCACAGGGCTCAACACTGACACTTGCACAGGGCAATTAATCTCTGTGTTTAGACAAGTGGAATGCCTCAAGTGAAAAATAACTGTGATCTCCAATGTGATATGATCCGAAAATAAACGGACACCTTAACATTTTTCCAAACAAGGTTTGTGCATGAGTCTGTGTCAGCACTTAGTGTTGACCAGGACTGATGAGAAAAACCGGACTTACATGACACGATAGAAGGTCACCCCGGGATACACAACATAACCTTTATTATCCCTGTTGGCGCATGCAAGAGAGAGACTTCTTATTTATAGCCCTGGAACTAACGTCAGCCATCATGCCACTCCAACAAGAACCCAGGTGTGATTGAATCCCTTTCAGAAGCTCTGTAATCCAGCCTTATACATGAAAACATGAGAAACAAAACCAAAAACTTTGTTATTTTATTTTTTTAATTATACTTGCCTCGTGTAGTAACTCGAACCGAGGCCCAGGATTCAAGCACAAAGGGGGTCATTTTCCCTCAGTGAAAATGATCTCATTGAAGTTCATGACAGAATGCTGAAAACAGGCCAACAGGATCAGCAGGGAGGTGCAGCAGTGTTCCTCAATGCAGAGGTGAGATGACACTTTGGTGTTGGCACTGATGCTGTCGGCAGCAAGGAGGGAGAGAAGGAGGACGAGAAGGACACCCCTGCACCATCCGGGGCTGAGATGAGAAATGCAATTTGCATTTTAAAGACTGGTCTGCTGCATGTGAGTTTCAACATCTTTGACCTTGTGCATCACTTTGTAAAAGGAGTGGACTTGGTTTTGGAAAAAAAAACACAAGTCAGGCATCAAGGGACCAGTTTGTGAAATGACTTTTTGAGGCAGTGCATGAGCTGACTAGGAAAACAGAGGTAGCCTCATTTTTTGTTGCAATGTTTATTTTTTGACAAACACAGGTTATTTAAAAGCCTGTGAAAAGTTGAGTAATGCAATGAAACCATCGCAAAGTGGCGGCTTTGCATTTGCCAGCCCAACATCACTGTTTCTATAAATATGCATCTGTTGAAAGCATGTGAAACAACTTTACTATTTTCTTATACAGTCAGTTAAATGTGGTAAAAAATGAAGCTGTCCGTTTCATTATTTTATACTGTTTTGATGTACCAAATATGTACAAATGTTATAGATTGTTATCTGCATGAGAAAAAAAAGCAGTTTTTTCATAGAAATAAGTAAAAGTGATCAATTTGACTCTGGACAGATGTGATCACTACAAGCGGTCTCCACTGTAAAGTAAATCGTAGTGATAAATCCGGCACTTGCCTGTGTTCATGTAGCTTTTTTTTTTGGTTTCGGTGCAGGCGTCTTTTTTCTGTTGGTAAATGGACTGCACTTGTATAGCGCTTTTCTTTTTGACCACTCAAAGCGCTTTCACACTACAAGTCATATTCACCCATTCACACACACATTCACACACTGGTGGCCAAGGCTACTGTACATGGTGCCACCTGTTACTCAGTAACCTCTCACACACACTCACACTCCGATGATGCAGCAGGGGGAACAATTTGGGGTTCAGTATCTTGCCCAAGGATACTTCGACATGATGGCTGGAGGAGCTGGGGATCAAACTGCTAACCCTCTGATGAGAGGACGACCCACTCTACCTCTGAGCCACAGCCGTTTGCATGTGGCCACATGGAAAAAGAGCCCTGCACCCAGTGTCTTTTTTCACAGCGCTCTGCCTTTTTTTTTTTGCTGCCACTCCCTGTACCTTGAGTTGGAAATCTCTCAACTTTCAGAAAGGCGCTGATGATGTCACTGCAGCTCCTTTAGCTAATCTACTGTCACAACAGAGACAGAGACACCTGTCTGTGAGAGTTGCCAGTGGACACTGGATGTTGCTGGTGTGTGTTGTGCTTCTATCACCGTACCATCATAAGCTTGTTATTTCTTGTGTGGTCAGCAGTGTTGGGCAAGTTACTGCAAAAATGTAATGCATTATTTATTACTTGTTACTGTCATTTCAAAGTAATTAGTTACATTATAACATTACTGTTTTTGAATTGTAATGCATTACTTTTAAGTTACTTTCACCAAAATAACTGGAAATATGAATTTTGCGTTCTAAATATACACAATTGAGTTCAGTGCAGCTCATTACACATCCAGTAGGAGGTGATGTGGTATAGCATAATGACTGAGTTAGGCTTAAGGCTAACAATAGTTATGGCTCATGGTGCAATATTGTAATATAGATACTGTAACTTTAGGCGTATTCATATTGAAATCATAGAGCTAGAGCCTACTACTGTATATTGTAACCTAACACCTAAAGACATGACAAGATACACAACCCTTTTTACATTTATATCCCTTTATTCTCTTTAATTCAAGTGCACAGCATAATGAACCATAGTTTATGCTTCATCAAAAATCATAAAAGATTAGTACTTTTGCCTCAGGGGATACAGTAAAACCGGCCTGAGGGGAAAAAAACACAGGCCAAACAAAGTAGCCTTTTAGATCACTTACAGCCAGACTATTAGCTATGTGGGGTTACCCAGCCACATTTCAAGGTGACAAAAAATGGAATTGAAGTGCTTCGAATGAAATTAAATTAGGCCTACTGGCCCTCATAGGAAACAGTTCAATCAATTCAGTCAGACATCAAACAATAAATTAATCTTTTTTCCTCTCAACAGGAAAAAAAGAATTTTCTAGATCTAACAGGAATTAAACATTTGCGCAGATTTTTTTTCTCCTCTGCTAATCTCGCGGTGTTGGCGAATCTGTATAAAAACAACACACCACTTAATTTCGGGTATAAAATGCATTGTAACGCATGTTACTGAAATTTGTACAGAGTAAAATATTACCATTTTTTTTGTAATGCCTTATATTACCGCATTACAGCAAAAAGTAATGCATTAGAGTAATGCATTACTTTTGTAACACGTAACTCCCAACACTGGTGGTGAGCCCTCTGCTAACATAGCATCATGTGAGCTTACTAGCTAATGCTAATGTTGAGATATTGTCATCATAGAAACAAAACCCAACAAAGCTCTTTGGTGAAATGCTCCCCAGTGCCCTGACATTACTTTCCTCTGAAGAAAAATGCTAGGTGGATACAGGCCTTTCTTTGACTATTTTCTCATTGAAAATGAGAGTGAAAATGTTTAACTGTGGCTAAAATGCTGCACGTCAGTGTCACCAGCTATCCAATTACTGTGGAAAAGGGGTGGGACAAAAACAGCAATGACCAACTGTCACAGAGGACAAATACAAGTCCTGAGCAGCAACAACAACTGACGTGTTTCAACTGGGAAAAGAAACACTTCGGTGAACACATAGCCTCATTAAAGTAACCCCAGCGATTGTCCCAACGATAAGAATTTGGTCAGACAAGGGTATATAAGCCAATCAATCAGAAGGTGGCAGCCTTACGAGAAAGACAAGCCAACATTAAGAATAAAAACTAAATTAATTTAATGTCTATTCTTTGACATTATTTTATTTTCTTTAACCCCTGATATCCCAACACCTTTTCATCCCAAGTTGTCACATATTGCATTTTTGCAGTGGACTTCTGCTTCTACATTTTACACTCTAGGTATCCTTTTGTTTATGCTGTTGACGTTCGGGGATGCCACTACCGTGATGTCGACAAAGCACGTGGTGGGATTATGCAGCACGTGGTTATGTTTAGACAATAAAAGCACATTGTATCACATGCCAAGACATCAACAAAAGCACATGCTGGCATGCATAGTAAGGATTAGGCAACAAAGTCATGAATGGTTCGGATTAGACAGGAAGCAAACACTGGACTCTAGTTTTGTGCGATCCATACACTGCTGTGGCTTTTGGTGTCAGGAACTTAAGTCAAAAGAACTGCAAAAGCAGCAGTATTTGACAACCTCGTAATGAGAACAAGCTAAATATAAACTAAGTCAAACCTAACATGTATTAGTGGATGACACAGCATTAACAGTGGAGTCTGTAAGTGTTTATATGTTTTATTAATTCTATCAGAGGAAATTATTTATGTTTCATTTACATATCAGCCCTATGCAGTCATTAGCTGCACAGTGTTGCTCATAATCAAGCCCCAGGTGTTCTACATGTACAGTATGGGGGAACAATATGGTGCACTGGTCCTGTGAAATGACTGTAGAGTGACTCCCATATGTGGGCAGTATATAGGTGTATGCTGCTTTCTCATTGATCATATAGCACATGTACTGTTGCTGTCGATGCTTATTGCTTTACTGGCACTTCCAGAGAAGGTTTGTGAAGGTTTATCATCAAATAGCAGTAGTGCCTGGCTGAAGCTCCTTGTGGAGGAGCAGCTGGAGGTGCTGCCTCAGTCTGTGCAGTAGTTTTATCTCCAGCTAATGCAGCTTTGTACTGTAGCTTTTTGTTTGATGTGCATCTTCAGGGATTGACTGTTCCAGATAGCCTTACACTGGATGTCCATGACGGCACAGAGAGTTGGAACATTTCCTCACCATGTGCTGGAGCAGGACTGGATCACCCAGTAATGTTATTATTCCCTGAAAATGTTATAAAACGTGCACTTCACCAGATCCAAAATGTAAAGAAACCCGAAGAAACCCCTAATGTAATAAATTTCCTGACTAATCTTATAATAACAGTTTTACATATAATGTTATAAAACCTTTCAGGTAATTGTTTTAACATAATAAAATGCCATTTGTTAAAAAGTATGTTTTTCTTTTTGGAAATGTAATGTGCGCAGGCATACAGAACTGATATTACTGTCAGTGAATTCAGTCAGCTAACATGACATTAACATTTGACACTGATTCATGCTTTGAAAATGTAAACTCAAGGCTTTAAGTAAAATCTGAAACTGATGAAAGATGGCAAGTGGTATGTTTTTATGAGGCAAAGATCCCCATCAGTGGGAACTGGATTACAGACTTTCTAGTTTTAAGGGGGCCCTGAGCAAAAAAGTTGAGAACCACTGTTTTGAAACTTTAACACTTGTTTTCAAGGTACGTTTTTAAAGCCCTGGTGATTTACAGTATTTTCTGATAAGGCAGAGTTTGCATCACTGTGTGTTGTGTAATAAATTCCCAATAATGTAATAAGGCATTATAGTAAAAATGCCAATATCAGTCAGAACATTACATTATTAGTCAAATTATTACATTATTTGGTTGTATTACATATTGAATCAAGTTAATTTTATATAATTGTATTACATATTCAGGTATTACTACATTTACCGGAAATTATTGCATTATCGGGTGCTACAAGAAGATAAGGAAAGGGAGATATTGCTAGGCAGAGATCTACCTCTAGAAGCCACCTGATACCCTTCGCCTGTGTTTTCTGCCTTTCCTTCATTCTGACTCTTCATCCCATTTTGTGCATTGTGACTGTATTTGGCCCTTTTTACCCTGCACATCTTTTCATTTGTGTTGTAAAATTCCATCTCACTGAGGCCAGCATGAGGAATGTAACATGCAGCTATTAGCAGCTTCTTCAGAGCACTTGAAGAGCATCGTAACTTGCCGAATGGCAAGTCTTAGCAGAATACAAGAATGGTGTGTGTATATGTGTGTGTGTGTGTGTGTGTGTGTGTGTGTGTGTGTGTGTGTGAGTATGTGTGTGTGTGTGTGAGAGAGAGAGAGAGAGAGAGAGAGAGAGAGAGAGAGAGAGAGATCCTCAAGGTACAGCATTGACCCAGATATGAACTCATGACCCTTTGATGTTATCAGCTGGGTGGTTGTAACTCCACTATAGAAGATGTGTGTGTTCACATGTGAACTAATCTCTCTCACATGTATGCACTAATGCTCCTGATTTCACATTCATCACTGAGCACTTAGTGGTGCCACTTGATCACATGATTGAGTCACACAGTCCACTTGGAAATCACACTCAGTTGAATAATTCAAACATACACAGAGCACGTGCATGTGAGCCCGGCCTCCATCTCCGGCTCTGATATGTAGGGGAGAGCCCACTAGATTGTAACATTTTTCACCCTTTTACTCCGGGATGTTTTTTACTGTAATATTTTCAGGTTAATGACCTGCGTCATCTATCACAAAGCATTCTGGTCCTTCAATAGAGAAAACAAGTCTTGATGAATTGAACTCAAATTGGACAGTTTGTGATGTTACAAATTAAGTGCATTTCAAGTCTTAACTGTGACATTGTCAGCTTCAATTGTAACAAAGCTAAAAAAACTGTTAAAACAAATCAACAAATCGTGTCATGGCAAATCAGTCAATTTAGTTATGTCGTATGAGGGTGACAGGTTTGCTCAGCTGATTTGTAGACAGGAGCAAACTGACATGATGCTTATTTACGCGAGAGGTGACATAAAATGGAGGTTGGACCATGAATAGATTGCTTGTAAAGCATTTGAATAGGCTCCTCTGTGATTATAACAACAATTTGAGACTGCAAACAAAGTGATATGTGGGTCTGAAAACAGTAGCAATGGATGGGAATCCAATCAAATTGTTTCCACGACTTCCTGTACAGAGTGAAGGCTGCTGGAAACTGTCCGGAATCTGTCATTTGATCACAGCTTTTTGTCAACTCCTGCTGCTGCCGCCTGCTCTTGTCCTCTTTCCAGTGGAGGTGCTATTCATCTTGAACAGGCCTATTATTAAACTTCCAGAAGCAACACCTAAATCACTAAGCTGCTCAGTCTGTGCTGGAGACACACAGTCCATTTCTGTCTGTAAGTTTTATTGACCAAAAGGAGACTAGAAGTTACAATATTATATCCTTTTATGCTTGACATGTGAAAACCAACACGTTCTCACTCCATTCTCGTCACATGGTGCTGCTCCGTGGCCTTCCGGGTCAACCTATGCTGTTTTAGGTATCCTTCTGTGTCAGCTGTTTACGCTTCGGAATGTTGTTGTTGTTGGTGACGTCAACAAATGTCACAATTGTTAAGATTAGGCACCAAAGTCACAGATGGTTAGGTTTATGTAATGACAACAGATTGGTGGAAGCTATGCTAACTGATGAAGAAAAGATGCATGCAGACAACCCTGTGGGGTTTTGCATTACCACATTCTGTGAAATATGCCAATTCGGACTAGCGGACTAGTGAAAGTATTGCAGGCACAGCTTTCCATGAGTCCTTTTCCTCAGCAGCAGGAGTTTGAGTTATGGGATGGATAATTGATCAGTTTATCTGACCGGACCTGATCAGACAGGTTCAGTGGTTGAGAGCAGTGGCTAGTGCAAAGGCGACCAGGGTTGCCAGATACAGTTGATTCAGACATTTTTTTACATATGTAGTGAGTAATAAAATTATATTTACATTAGCTGTCTATCACTTTGAATAAAGTACAAATGATTTGTGATGTGCTGAGTGACTGGGTGAACAGAAAATGTATTAGTTGAATACATTTTTGTGAATACATTATACATTATTATCATATTACAAATATATTGTTATATTATATTTGTCTTGTAATTTGTAATTTAATAAAAACACCCGCCCAACTCACAGAAAACCGGTCCAAATTCTGTCCACCTGCCCCAGCTCATTTTCACCCGCACAATGCAACCCAAAACAGCCCAACTAGGCTGAAAATCGCCCAGTCTGGCAACACTGAAGGCAACTGAATGCAGACTGTCTGGCCCAGCGCAGTTATTGGTTAAGTTTCACTTTAAGTTTTCACTTTCACTGCGCCTGGCATTCTGCTGTCTGTGCCTAAAGTACATTCTGTGCTGTAAGAATGTGATGCAATAAATAACCATACGGTATACATAGTCCAACAGTGGTCCACCTCCATCCAAAAGTGTTAAATAAATATTTGGTGGCAGATGTTTTAATTGTGGTTTTAGCCACAAATTAATAAATTCTGTGGGAGAGCCTGGTACCTCCACATAAGAACACAACTTGTTTTCTTCTTTTTTTCTTTTCTTTTTTTCTATGATAACCAAGTTGTAGACCGAGCTTCTGCTACCAGTATTTATGCTAAGCAAAGCCCATCACCTCCTGGCTCCAGCTGCGTATGCACTGACTGTAAAGTGATACTGATGAGCAGATAATTTCCCATGTCAGAAGACCTTTTTTTCTGATCACATCTGAAAGTGTCATGGTGACACGTTTCCTCTTCCTCACATGCTTTTCTGTGTCCTTGCTTCTTTAACAATCTCAAATAAGCTGTTTTTCTCACTTGATTCCATCCATCTCCACTTTTATTTCATGCCAGTAGACAGCTCTTACATCCAGATGGAGACACCATCTTCTCAGAGCTCATTTTGGTAATCATTCAAAGATTGGACACAATGGCAGACTTAAGGTCAAACAAGCAAGCTAGTTTTCCAAAAACTGTTGCTTTGGATTCTTGGACCACCATTGGAGGATTTGAGAAATGGAAAGCTTATTTTGTGTCTGGTTTCCATGGTTATATGTAGAGTTAGATCATAAAAAGTTCAACCATCATCACGCCAGAAGGCAGCAACAAACAGCCATGTGAGCTTACGGGACTGGTGCTGAGTGCAATGTTGTTTGGACATATTAGTGTGAATGGCCATATCTTATCAGAGTAAGACGCAGGTGGAAATATGTTGTAATTTTCCTCTAACCCTCTTAGCCTGAAATTGCTTACAGAGCTTTAAAGCTGTCAGGTGTAACCATCGAAGTATAGTCGTGTAATTAAAGGGATAGTGTTTGTAGTATGTGTAAATAAACTGTGGTAAACTTTCCTCTATCCAACCAGTGTCTACATCTCCCCGTTTCCGCCTCAGGTGAAACTGAACTAGAGTTTTGCTGGCTCTCAGGCTGGTCATTGCACTACAGCCTCCGCTTTCGCATTTTTGTACTGCCTGCCACCTATATCGCCACCACAGTCACAACGAGTAAAGAGCTCCCCAGGCATGATGTTTTTCTGTTGGCCGATGCATAAGTGGGTTGGTTCCCTCATCAAAAGCCTATGGAATATTTCCATTGGATTTTAGATTACAGCAGAGAATAATTTCTGTGGTAAATGAACCTTAATCATACTTACACATTTTGTTCAGCAAGATAATCTCTACAAATAAACAACACATTTAAGATTTTTGGAGCAGAAATTCAGTCAAGAGAAGTAAAAAGTTAATGGCTATAAATGAACTGCGCTACAGTCACATGATTTAACGTCGCCACCACACTGAGGCTGTGATACAGTGTTTGACGTGTTGACATTCTGTAGTCTCATTTAGCCATTTGTTAGCAGCTGCCTTTTTTGAGACACGTAAAAGCTTCAAAGTTCACAGGTATTTACTGACGTATTTTATGTCATTTTTTATTTTTGTTTTATGTCAGAAGTGTCTCCTCAGCTTGTGGTAACAACACAGACCTTATTTCAGACTTCTAGCCAAAAACCCATTAAAAAATATTGACTTTAAGGCAAAGGAACTAGAGGTGCTGAAATGCTGATGATCACTGGGATACTCTGTAGAGGCAGATCAAGAGAAAGACCTGCTCCTTTCTTTTTCTTTCTCTCGCTCTGTCTGTCTCTATCTCTCTCTTTCAAACTCGGACTGTAATCTGATCAACCTGTAAACTAGGCAGTGATGGTCAAACAAAAACCAACTACCAGCTATGATGACATATGATGTTTATTGTTGTGCCACTGCTGGTTGCTCTGCTCGAAGTATTGAAGCGAATGTCGGACAAAAGAAAGCAGTTGGGGGTGTGGGCTAACTCTTCTAAAAGTCATGATGGTGCAAGGAAATGCAATTTGTTTCAAAGAGTAGTCACAATTGCAGCATTTCATAAATATGGAGCAGTGTCAGTGATAGCTTTAGCAGAGCAGCTAGCGTTAACGTTAATCCAGTGGTGAAGCCTCCGAGCCCTGGTGGCTCCGATGGCAATGCTACGGGGACTAAGAAAACTAAAAATAACTAATAAGGCTGCAGCTAATAGCTATGTCACAGTTGTTGGCATGATTTTAAGCACTTCTAATGTGACATTATGTTCCAATTTATATATTTAATCCTATAGATGACGTCAAGAAAGCAGCAGCCTCTCCTTCGTTCGCAGTAGATGGAAGTCAGACACCCAAGTCCAACACATTTATCATAAGGAAACAAGGGGAGGTGATTCAGGTAAAAACAGCAGAATGTCAAGGGGCCCTTCACTTTAGTGGAGTGAAGCTGGTTCAGGTTTGCTAGATGACTGCTGAGAGGTCTGCTGAGAATGAGCGTTAATTTACAAGGACTTTAGTTAAGTTTTGTGTCTTTACTCAAACAAATGTGATGATTCACATAATATGCTATAATATTATTGCAGTTCATTCAGTTTGTGGATGTCGGGCCAGTCAAATAAAAAGCTCCATGATCAGTCAGACAGGACAGGGGAGAAGTTTCAGTTTGTGGAAATAGTTTGTCAAAGGAAATTTAAGTAGCCAGTGTCACATGAGAAGTCATAGAAATCACTGAGTCACCTAGTTTGTGGCAAAAACAAAATAATTTGAAGTTTTTTCACAGCCTTACATGTACCAAATTATAAAGAGAAGTGTAGAGTATCGATAAGTATCAATACCAATAAGCAGTATCAGTATTGATAAAATCTCTACAATAACCATCCCTACTTGGGGACCACTTTTGCAAAATATCAGGAGGCCAGAGGCCAGTTGCAGCAGCTCCATCATGCTTCTAGGATTTTAGGTCATTTCTAGAATTTTAGGATGTTCCTAGGATTTTTGGATTTTACATGCCTCTGCGATTTCTAAATTTGGAGGATGCTTCTAGGATGTTTGGACATTTCTCTGTGTTGAAGACATTTCTACGATTTTAGCACATTTTTATGATTTTAGGACATTTCTAGGGTTTTTAGGACATTTCTAGGATTTTGGGATAATTCCCACTGTGAATCACTCTTTCTATTTTGAATTGAATTAGAAAATGGTTGGGGGCCAGCTGGCACCCTATCAAGGGACCAGATTCGAGTATCAATGGCACAAACAGTCCAGTTTTATGAAAAGATGCTTTTCTTTTATTAAAGTTTGGAATAATAAATCTGACTCTTTGTGTGATGACCAGTACCATGGCCTCTACTTTGAAGAACACTGATTCCCAGTTCCCTGGAAACTTGGTACACAGTGTTTGAGTTGAGCTCATGTGGAGGGCTGAGTACGCAGCAGTAATGGGAGCGGATGGAAATTTGCCACTGTAATAAACCAGCAGAGGGAAAGAAGGCCATATCAGTCCAAACAGCCCAGCCAGATGCCAGACATCTGTTTCCATATACCTTCAACCCTTCATCTCTCCTTCCCCTCCCCTCGTCTTCTCTGCCCACTCCACGCCAGGCAAGAGGATTACAGTTAGGCTGAGTTCACAGACTGCTCATCCCGTCAGCCTTTATCACAGACACAGGGCTGCTATCACCGGCTGAGCAGCACATCCAGCTGTAAACACTCACAGACACTTCCCGAATGCCACGGCACAGCGCCCATAAGCCCCTCTGATTCGGACGAGGCCAGTAATCCTGCATTGTGTGTTTTTTCACTCCATGGAAGCTGGAGCTGGAAAGAGTAGGGGGCAAAGGGGTTGGGTCAATTACATCCTCAGCGAGCGCAATGGCCCTGTATATTGTATCGCACGGTGACAATAAAACAAAGCTTGGCAGTGCTGCATGCTTTATTTGTAGTAACTGGGACAGGGTTTGTGTTATTAAAGCGCCAATTTCCATGTGTCTAAAATATTATGACTGGGCACCTTTGTTCTGTGATTTCATTCATCACTCAGCCTCAGCCTATTTACATCTGTCAATCAAAAGTTGGAAGTCCACTTCTCAAGTGAGATATCTGTCACAAGACAAATATTTTATATGTGTTTATTATTGTGACTGCCAGCCAACACTCCAGTCATCAATGTTTAATCAATCTATCTCTTCCCCCTCTCACACACTTCCTCCTTTCCTCCCTAAACCCAATCAGAAATGCATGCGCTTCAACCCGGATGCGACGGTGTGGGTTGCCAAGCAGCGGATCCTGTGTACGCTGAACCAGAGCCTAAAAGACGTGCTCAACTACGGGCTGTTCCAGCCAGCCAGCAATGGGAGGGACGGCAAGTTCCTGGATGAGGAGCGCATCTTCAGAGAGTACCCCCAGCCAATCAGCAAGGGGGTCCCATCTTTGGAGGTAAAATGTTTGCCAGTTAGATTATTACACCAGTCAGCAGTGATAGAATCTAACTCAACCCTTTGAAACCTGAACAAATTATCTTGATTTTTTTTTTCAAAAACACTTGCAAAAGGCAATTAAGAGCAAATGAGCCAAAAGTTTGCAAAAACAAAGATGCAAAAAAGTACAAGAAAATTACCCCAAAAAGAGGAAGCAAAACAGTGAAACAACAATATGTGTACGATTTGCTCATTGCCTTTCCTTCCATGTTTTTAAAAGAAAGCCAACCAGTTTGACCTGTGCTCAAAGGTTGAGAAACTTGTGAAGGCATCTTAGTGGAGCACAAGAAAGTGATGGTATTCCAGGTTTCAAAGGGTTAATATTGAATGTTATTAGAGGACAATAACATTTCAACTTTAATGAAACTCTTTTTTTGCTGGAGTTTAAGCAGGACTCAGCTTTATGGCCAAAGGATTAGAATGAAAACTGTTTTGATATCACTCTATCAATATGTATTGCAACACAAACTTCCTTGAGAAACAGCAAACCAATCATGTTCATACATGGTTTCATGCGGTTCTTGTGTTGTTTAAATGAAAAAGTCACCAACATTTTAGCCAGAATTTCCAAGACATGGAAAAACAGCAATAAGCTACTTAAGAAATTGCCAAAATAAAAGCAAGAAATCTGTAAAAAGTTACAAAACAAAACATACAAAAACAATAAAGAAATAAAGAAAAATGAATACTTTTTTCTGTAACATAGTTGTAAATAAATAAGAAGAATCACACATTTATAAGTGAAGATTTTTGACATCTATAGTAATACCTCCCACCACAGCTCATTTTCAGGTCATTTTTTGTTTGCAGGACATTTCTTGCCAAGTTGCTTGTTATGTTTTTTCGCGTTTTTAAAAGGAATCAAAACAATTTTCTCAAGTTTCAGAGGTTTAAAAGCCTGTGATAGGTGTCTGAATGCAGAACAGGAAAGCTGATATCAATCCAGGTGTTAAAGAGTTACACTTAAAATGAGGCCTTGTTCTCATGTACACAGGTATTTTAAGCAATGCATTTTTTTTCTACTCCAGTTTAAAAAAAAAAGGGCTGTCCTCACCAACGTCATGAAAAAAAAAACAAAACTCTGCAGGCTCTCAAGCAATGTCACGTGCACGCCAAAGCAGCATGTGGCAATATATAACCTCTAGCGTCAGGTCACGTTGACCAACCAGAAGTCTGAAGTCATTACCGATAAAGGCACAACAACAACAACAACAACAACAACAACAACAACAATGGCACATCGCAAAAGAGAATCATATGTGTAGACTGACATTGCAGTGGAGTTACTCCTCAGTGTCACGCATGAATATAAAGTGAATAAAATCCAAAAAATGTGGACTGGGAGTCTTGCTAAAGTACAGTGATATCCTAGCTCTTTCACTACAGCAGTACTGTTATGACATGTCCCCAAAGTTTCCTCATTGCAAGGAGGATATAACTAGGGCCATCGACACCACTAAGCTCAAGGCGATACAGGGGAAATATAGGCAAGCGGTAGACGCTGGTCGGACAAGCGGATATAACTCTTTTTTTTTAATTGACTGAAAACTGAAAATTGCTTTTAGGAGATAACGACGCACATACTGACATCTAACATAGGAGACAAGCCAAAAAACCCTGGTTTTCCTGTGTACGCATAAATACTAAAGGGAAGTTTCTGAATTTCTTAACCCTGGAAGGAGTTTTCCAGAAGGTCTGTTTTCACTGACCTGAAAATCTGTTTGCATGTAGACGAAAGGCCAGAAATTCATTAGAAAAAGCTATGTTTTTTAAAAATACCCAGCCAGAGAGTTTTCAAATCAGAGCTTTAACAGATCTGTGATGGACCCATTGTTGTAGTTTGGACCTTTTTTAAAAAAAAAAATAACCCTCTGGCTTTCACTCCACAGTTCCGCTACAAAAGCAGAGTCTACAGGCAGCCCAATGTGGACGAGAAACAGATCGCCAAACTTCATACAAAGGTAAGAGTTAAGCCATTTAGTAGAATAAGAAAAATAAAAGTTTAAACATAATGCTTGTTTGTGGCTTGCGATTGGGCTTCTTGAAAGCACATTGGCTCTCAGGCTGTGGATTGATCACAGGATCACAAGCACCATTTATGGCTGCAAGACAAAACTGTTCATGCAAATGTGGCAATCAGCATCCTCGAGACAGGTTTGTTCCAAGCTGCAACATCCACAACAACTGTACAGGGAATGAATTTCTTAAAAACTCACCTGGTTACATATTATTAAGGTGCAAAGTTAAGCAAATGTAGACTCAGGGCTTCAAAACGGGAGTCCCCTATCCAGTGGTTGACATTGCAGTAGTTATGTCTGTTATTTCAACAGGTTCTCATCCTGTCATCACATGTTGCAGCTTTGCAGTGAACGTGTGCATTTACTTATTGCGCTCTACATATCCTTCTGTGTGTACTAGTTACACTCTGGGATGCCACTACCATGATGTCAACAAATACACATGGTGGGATGATGCTGCACATGATCATGCTTAGGCAACAAAAACACAAGGCAGCCAACTATTTATACAGTGTATGGTTTATTCCAACTCTCCAAGAAATGGCATACATAATTTCCAATGTATCTAAAAATTATCAAAGATACAGTATTTACATGCAACATGCAATACTAAATGGATATGAAAAAAAAATAAACAAATATATATATATATATAATATATATATATATATATATATATATATATATATATATAAATATATATATATATATATATATATATAAATATTTGGAAGCATAAAAGCTATTGTTTGCTGTGAACCAGAGTATTATCTTCCTGTAGTAGTAGTATCTTTCTGGAAAGACCTGCCTGACACTGAGTGTGTAGAACAGCAAATAAAAGCTTTCAGACGGAGGGGAAAAGCAGCTGAATTACTCTTTTGTTGCCGGTCAGCTATAAACTCTCTTTTCCACTTGGCTCGTCCCCCAGTCTGTTTTGAAAACAGTGGGAAACATTTGCAGTCAGGAGGCAAACAGTGAGCAGCTGAAAAGCCAAAGAAAATTCAAGAAAAAGATGTCACAGAGCCGCCCACCTCAGTCTGACTGTCGACTGGCCTCTGGGAAACACCACAGTAATCACTGTTTCATAGCAACCAGGTTGCCAAAATAAAATCAAACTTACAAATGCATTATCTAATCTATCAATTTGAATAGTGTCTGCATACCTGTGGATGTGGAAATATGAACTTTGGATTTTTTATTTTGTGGAAAAGGGGGTCGAATAAAAATTACATGTAAATTTGATCAAATCCAATGCTCCAAATTGCTATAGCCCAAGCTACTGTTCCATGGAGATGGACCATACTGCAGTCTGTGATCCCTCTGCGTCACTCCTTTAAATGACACTCCTCAGCAAAGGGGAGAGCACACTGCAGCTGTGAAGACGTTTCTTTAGTTAGCAGCAGTAGCAGCTCAAATACAGCTGGTGCAAGTCCGTCTCTGCCTCTCCTGAGGTATGGGCCACTCAAAAGTAGTCTCGTAAGCCAGGAGTGAGCAGCGAGGGCACTGGGCGCTTCAACATGCAACACGCACGGGTGGCGTCACTTTAGAACGTGGCTCGAGGGAACCCTTCATGTGTGCATGAAACGCTGAAGGACAGTGTCTAGTAATAACGCTGCTGGTAACCACGTAATATAAGGAGTGCTAGTGTGTTTACACGGTGGCCAGGTGGGGAGGTGGATGGGTCCTACAAACAATTGACTTTCATGCAGGAGTCTGGAGTTCACTTCTCGTGTGGATGTTTTTTTTTAATTTTCCTACACCTTAACATGTGCCTCTTTTGCCTAAACCTAACCATCCATGACTTTTTACCTAATCCTAACCATTGTGATGGCCAGTGCTGTTGTGTAAACATAAAGACCATGCTGCTTCATCCCACCATGTGCATTTGTCGACATCAAAGTAACGACATCCCAGAGCTTAAACAGCTGACACAGAAGGGTACCTAAAATATTATAGGTTGACGTAGAAGGTCACTGACAGAGCGGCACCGTGTTTCGAGTTCAGAGTGAGAAACTTGTTGGAGGAAGACAGAGACGAACCATGGTGTAGCAGCTAGCATGTGGGAGCAACTTCTGGGTCACAATAAAAAAGACAATTAAATATCAGAATCGAATTCAGCCTGTGGCCCATTTTGTTCATTTCCAAAATATTTGCCTTTTAACACAATAAAAGGAGAATATCAAAGGAACAGATGACACACAGATTTAATTGGGGTAAGAGAATCTGTTTGGTTTTATTCTCAGCAGTTTGAACCGTGAGACATGGAAAGGGCGGAGAAAAAAACACTCCAAGCAAGCGGCGCACTGTGCTTACCTGTCAGTTTGGTCTTATTTTGAGCTTCTGTGTTCCTCTGAGATGATCTGTAAGTTTGTGTGCTGTTCAGAAGGAGTCTCTTTTTCTGCCCCCCCCCCCCCACCCCCCCCCCCCACCCCCCCACCCGCTCCATCCGCTGTTTCTCCCTCATGAATTGAAGAAAATCTCGACAGTAAACTGACGATTTTTCATGGTTGTGTAAGGCTATCTCTGGGCTGCTGTCCCACAGCTACTGTAATCCTGTAATGCAGCCAAAGTGTCTCGGGCAGCTCTCTGTTACCGGTACACCAGGAAACTGTCTGACAGCTGCTCTAATTCTAACGAGAGGAGAGAGGGAAGGAGGGAGAATGAAAAATAAAAAGGCAAAGTAAAACATGTTTTATATAAATGAGGAGATTGAAGATAACACACACACACACACACACACATTGTGCAGAAGTCATTAGAGAGAAAATGTGGCCCTTCTATAATAAACATTTATTTCTATAAGTGAGGCATTTTTTTCTCATTTCTTGGCCAAGCCAACTTTTTGGAGTTAATCCTGTTTGCCGTGCAGTCTGCTGTGCTGTGGTTGGCTGAAGCGCACACTGAGACAGCCAATCACTCGCCGGCCTACCATCCTGTTTCAGCAGAAGGAGAGGGCGCCATCCTCCAGACTCTGATTCACCAGGCCCCTGCACACACACATACACACACACACACACACCAGCTACATTAAATAAAACATTGCATGAAAACACAGGGCCATCCATGTACGTGAACTCTTGACATTTTCAGATACTGAACTGGCGGTGACTCATAATGGCCAATATTTATACAGAAGCACTCCATATCTGTTGTCAGACTTGTTTAGTTTAACTCAGTTATTATTGGCAAACCAATGAAAAACATGAAATATTAAGCTGGTTAAATCAAATTACAATGTGGGAGCACATGACACTGATAAGATACTCTTAGAGGATATCAAAAAGTCTTTTGGCAGCAAAATTTAGAGCAGATTCACTGGACCGGGATTGTAACAGATTCAGGGATTCTGTTTCAGGGACTTGATTTTATGCGGGTACACCAGCTGTTACAGTGCACACTGTGTAGCTGTATATTGTCATCCTGAATATCAGACTGAATTATAAATGTATTGTTGCATCCTTATCCAGTCTGAGATCATGTCCCTGATATCTGTTTTCAGTTAGGGAGGTGCTGCTGTTTTGTCCTGACCAATTTAGCAGAGATTTAATCTGAGACTCAGAAGTCTGGAACCAGTCTAGGTACATGATACTGTGGAACACAAAAAGGACTTCTTAGCATGGATGTCCTTTGCTGATATGCAGGATGGGAACCGAGCGTGGTCAGGCATATTTTCATGTGTATTTTCATGTCAGTTATTCATGCGTCACATTGAAATATCAAAATGTTCTCATCCCAAGCACATATTTCGCTGCTTTGTCAGTGGACTTCTGCATCTTCATATATACAATCTAGGTTTCCTTCTGTGTCTACATGATGGCAACAAAAGCACATGCTTAGGTGTAGACAGCAGAGGAACATGGTTAAAAACATCCTAGTTTGGCTCTACATTCATATGGGAAGCAAACACAAGCTGAAAGTCTTGGATTTGTTGGACCCATCCACTGCCCCTCCTACCCACCCTAAAGAGGCCCTCGTGCTCCTTACGTTGTCACAGACAGCATTTCAACCTGATGAATCTATCATACAGTTGCTACAGGTTCTGGAGGTCCTCGTCAAATCACATCGCCTGTCTGTGTATCTGTGTTCTCATTCCGAACTCGTAAAATAGCGCCGCTTTATCATTGCTTTAGCGGTAACTGTGCAATGCCAAAAGGCTCGGAAACTGCTGCAGCACAGAGGTTGTCCAGTTTATTTTCCAAACCTCCTGTACAATGGCTAGCAGGGTGCTAGTCCAGCTGGTGTCCATCCTTATCCATCTTTCTTCCATGTTAACTGATGTTTACATTTGAAAACCTCAACCTGGCTAGCTAGGAGCTAGCCTAAAGTCGGCAGATGGAGAGTTCACAGACTGATGAGTTGATTCCCTCATCCTGATGATGACGTGCAGTCACTAACCAAACTTACCACAAAAAGCACCAGCAAGACTTGCAGAAATAAAGAGCCTACATTTTATACAAATTTAATGGAGCTGTCAGAGAGGTGACTGGAAACATCTGTGCCCAGATATTGGCTAAATAGAGCCCAGTCTATTTTTGATTATTTTTTAGTTTCTTAAACAATGCTAGTTGTCAAAAATGCCCTGAATGAAAACAGCGCTGCTGTATAAGGTTGGAAAAATATTTATACTAATAAGGAAATGTCTCCTCCTGTGTATTGGCTGATATACTTAGATTCAGATCTGGAGCAACACAATGTGATGAGGACATCCCAACCTTTAGTCTACTCCCACTCCATGTCCTGCCCTTTTTACTCCTCCTCAGTTATTCTAGTGCCTCTCCTCTCAGTTTGTTCTTTTCTACTGCTACCCATTGTCTTTTTCTTCTGCTATCTCACTCTTCATTCCTCATTTTCTGCTCTCCTTCGGGGAGCTGCTCTCTTATCTATTTTTATCATGCGGCCTGGAAAGAAAGCAGACAGGAACAGAACAGAAAGGAGCAGCCATTCCACTCCCCACAATCGCCACACTCAGTCCTGTCATCTCTCCTCCCGTGCTTCCTGCTTTCACTAGCTTTTATTCTGCCTTCTATTCCTCCGTCTTTAACAGTGAATCTCCCTCAGTTTCACACTGTTCTCCTAAACGCTTCCACTTTTCAGCTCAGTTGTGTTTGACCCTGTACACCTCTCTACATCTCAACTTCTATTTCCGTTATTTCCAGCTCTGAAACTCTATCCTGCCGTTTTCACTCTCACACCCACCACCATTTGTTCTTTCTTCTCACGGTAATAGCTCTTTCTCTTCTGTGGTTGCACAGGCCAATCTGAGGAAGTTCATGGACCTCATCCAGCATAATCAGGTGGACAAAGTGTCGAAAATGTTGGAGAGAGGCTTCGATCCCAACTACCATGACAGTGAGACTGGTGGTAAGGCAGCACACAAGTGCAAACACCAAACACATACCAACTTCATACCTCCGACTGATTATCAATGGAACACACCAGTTCCAAAAAACAAAGAGTACTGTAGTTAAATGGGACACAAAATGTATTTGTGTTTGTGCCTTAACATATGTTCTTCCTACACAACGTATCCTCATAGAACACAAATAAGATATCCTACGAATTAGCATCCTTCCAATAATATTTAGGCAATATCACACCAGAGGGTGTGCTTTCACATAATTTAAACACAACAGTGATGCGGTTAGAACCGAAGCCTTGTGTCAAGGTCTGCAAGCACCACTGAAGTGCTCAAATGATGTTAAAGCAGACCCTGGAGTGTAATATTGCGATTATACAAATATTATCAACAAAATAAAAATGTATTATCAAAATGTATTCATGTTCTGGGGCAATTAGTTCTCAAAATAAAAGGCTTTTTTGCGACTGTTATCTTCGTTTCAGGAGAAAACAGAGTCTCACTAATAACTGGAAACACGTCAGTAGAATCCTATGTGAAATAAAACCTAGTTTACCACTCCAGCGAGTAGGTCGAGTCTTAGTAACAACCTGCAGACACATTCTCTAGTCCCTGTTGAGTCCGCTGGCCAACTTGTGCTTATACTTTGAGGAGATTGTGGGGTTTCCCCAAACTAAATAAATACCACAGATATAAACAGCTCCCTGTCATAACACAGCTAATGGAGGATGCCAGAGGATGACGAACATTTCCAATAAGTCAAGAGCCAGGTAAAGTCCAAAAGTCAAAATAAGTAAAAAAATGAGAGATAATTTCCAAAATTCACAACATGTTGTTATCTAAAGGAAATAGTTTGCTTCTTGATGTCGTTTAGCCTTTCAAAAAGATTTTACTGCGGTCAATCACTTAGCCTATATTTCCCATCATGCCTAGTTCTGGAGTGAGTAGTTTTTAGTTTGCAGTTTATTTAGCTTTTTTATGTTCATACACACAAATGTCACTCTTTGTCAGTGTTGATGATGTATCTGTTCAAAACATGTTGGTTTGTGCTGGTTATTGTCATCTTTGTGTTAGTTTATAGTTTACACCATTAGTGAGTTGACCATTACGTTTTATTTGGTCTGAATATTAATTTAGGGAGTTCCAATTCTGTCATGACAGGATATAGATGTTGGTTGACGTTCATAAATGAAGTAATTATTCTAGTGATGAGGAACGTGTGCTGTCATGCATATTTGTGCTCAGTCTAAATGTTCAGATTGCTTGGTCAGAACAACTTGTTGTATCCTTAACATAAAGTCATGTAACTAACATAAAGTTCCATCAGAAAATCCCAGAGGAAAGTCTGTTGTTTTATGATCCAGTCACGACCTCAACCAGCCTCCATACAAATCGTTCTTTCCCGCGTCTTTGTTTTCTCTCACATGATTGTCACATGATTGTAATCTTCACAATACATGGGTTATGCACGAATTAATGGCTCACGACCACATGAGATATGTTCAAGTTTGAGTGCATTACTTCCATTGGGAAAACATACGAACAGTTGATGATAATAGCTCGTCCTGCACCAGGGTGTTCTCCTCTAGAATCACAAAAGCTGAAATTTTGGAGAGAGAGTGAGATATTCATCAAATTCCTCTGTGTCCTGATCCCAGTTAGACCATCAATAATCCCAACAGATGTCGTCCATAATTCTGAGGATTCTAAGTCTGGCCCCTGCCCCCTCTCTGCACAGATGCATGTATAGAAAGACTTCCACAGTCTGTAGGTCAACAAGTAATGAGAGACAAATGGCTGTCATCTCCACAGCTGAGGCAGCAATGCTTCCGGAGAGCATGGCTCCAACAAAGTGTTGATTATCTCAGCTAGTCTGAATTAATTTAGTCCTATTCTTGTGCCAATTGTCCTTGTTAATTTCTCTCATATTTAGTCAACCTCTTCCTGTTTTTTGCCTCCGTGCCAGCGACAGCTGTTGGGGAGGCTTTAACATCTTCATTATCATCATCCGTTCATCCTGTTCTCAAGAACAGGATATAGAGATAGGATACGGGATATTTCAAGAATGCCTTCAGGGAATTTCTTCAAATTTGGCACAAACATTCACTTGGACTCAACGATGAACTGATTAGATTTTGGTTGTCTAGTTAGTTTTAGTCAAAATTCCATTGACTAAAAGGCTGGGCATTTCAGCTATAGTCAAAGCAAACTATTGACATTATAGTCTTTTCTGGCATAATATTATATTGAACTGAAGTCAAAACCAATAATTTATTTCATTTTATTCAAACACTTTGCAAACACATCACTATCTGATTTAAGAAAAACAAATAAAGGTTGAATGATCAAGACAGCAGCTTTGCAGAAAGTGTCTGGTCTCGTGGTTTGATGGTAACATCCAGTTTGGAGTCAGATGTCTTGCTTTCTTCCAGGCCCTGATGTTGTCCCTGCTAACTCTGACTTACTTTAAAGTAAATTACTCCAAGTCTCAGACTAAGGCCCATTTCACACAGCACGTGTCATCAGCAGCGCGTCAGCAGCAGCAAACATGTTTTTTTTTTTTTTTTTTGTCTTTTTTGTTATTCTTTCATGTTATTGTGAAGGAAAGCAACACAGGAAGTAATCCTAGTTCTTTAAGAAATGATTCATTACTAATATAAAATGGGAAGGTGTGTTAGTTTTAATATAATTTCAACTAGGATTTTCAAAAGATTAATTTTTAAAATCTTGATTAATTGCTTAATTTCAATAGTTAATGACATGTTTACAATGCCATTATTTTGCATTTCAAAACAGCTTTGAAGTCCATTATGTCAAGGTAGAGCAAGTCTTATCAGATTGTCTTAATTGGGAATCTAATGACAGCATTTGCTGACTGATTTTGTCTGATTTGTGCTCAGTTTCCACTTGTTTAGCAGCGCTGTAGTTAACTCTTTGATTTAGCTCCATCCACAGCTCTGTGTTGAAATAGAGCTTTGTTGTCTTTGGCGTTGCGGTTTCTCACTGACATCATTCTGATTACCTGCAGCTGTGGGCTCAGCTCATAGGTGGCAGCAATTTCAAGACTGTTTAGGGACCCCAATCTGTACAATAGGTGAAAATAACTGCATAAAACCTGCATGTTTTTTACTTCACACTGCATGGGACTAGCATTAAGTGGGCATGTCTGTAAAGGGGACACTCATGGGTATCCACAGAATCCACTTTCGAGAGTTATTTCCCCCCCTTTCCTGAGAAGCTAACATGCCATGGTTAGTATCACTGGATTCCTCAGTCATCAAGTTTCACATAATACAAGGATCATCACTTTGGCTTTAAAATTTGGTACAGCCTCTTAAAGACAAGAATGTCAGTCAGGATTGCTCGCGATTTCAATTTTTTTTTTTAACAAGTTATGTACGGACGTAATCGCATCGTGATTAATGTGTTGACGCTGACAGCCTTAATTTTAACACATTTGTTAACCTTTAATAGCTTACATCCTCTTTCAACCTGCCTCACATAGTTCCACTTCACTTTGTTGTCCCATCATTATCCAGACCGCTTTTATATGAGCACAAAAACATGCCTGAACATTCTGTTTTATGAGGCAACTGGTAAGAAAGATGGACGTCTTCCCCCTGATGATTTCTTTCCCGTATAACTGGCAATAATATCCAGTGTTAACGACAAGAACAGCAAATTAGGTCAAGTGTATGAGTGAGTGGACCATGTGCATGTTTGGAGATAATAAGCTATTATTCTTGCAGGCTTGCAGTGTCCCGAGATGTTGGACTCTCTGCTTACAAGCCGACCTAGAAGGACTCATAACTATTATCCTAGCTTTGCGCTGCACAGAACACCTGCTCTTATGGAACATTTGTGAGCTGTGTTGAGAACACATTGGCATTAGGACACAGCTCATTACTCCGGGCGCCGGTAGCCCCCCAGTGTGGTGTGTGTAAAAACATCGAGCCAAGTCTTTGGCTACAATAACCTTCTTTACTTAGAATGGAACAGGCTGCCTGAACACACACATTCCTCTCAGGCATACCTGGTACACAGCTCGCATGCTCACACCTGAAGGACAGTCAGTACAAAGATACTCCTTCACTGCTGCCCAGAGGCCAACACACTCCTCTCCTTTAGCTGGCTATTTGCTATATTTTGAACTTGTGCGCGTCAGTGTTATTTAGCAGTGCTTTTACAACTGGCAGCAAAGCCATACAGCTATCTCTGTTCGAACACAGTTTAACACTGTGGCACAATAAACAAGGGCTGGAATTTTAACAGGCTGTGGACTCCCTCTGTGTAGTCTTGGAGCCATCTAAGTTACAGAACATCTTTAGATAGCTGCTTTTTAAACAAACTCCACTGAGCAGGCCTCTCTCTGAAATTACATTAAGACACAACTAGTCTGAAACAGCAAATGGGTTTTGAGGGAAATGTAATTCCAAGCAAATTACCTTTTCTTTTCACATAATCAGAAAATGTTGATAGTGATTGTACTTGGCAGGTTGCAAAAATGTTGATATTGAACGTCTTAGTGTTAACTGATAATGTCTTTCAGATTTTTTCCACCAAAATGGGCAGTCTAACAAAACAGTATCCACTTGTGGTGATCACAGCATGATTTTTGATCACGTTCTTTATTAACATTTAACGAAAATCATGGTATTTCCCTACACTAAAAGGTGAAGTGTGTAAAATTTATGGGGATTTAGTGGCATCTAATGGCAAGCAGCTGAAACTTCTCCTGGTTAGAAATCCATCAGTGTTCATTGATCAGGAGGTTTTTACTGTGAGCCAAATTATCCACAACAAACAGACCAGATCATTTAAACCAGTAAAAACCACTGAATAAAGCAGTTACAAATCAGTGTAACTCTGGTGCTGCTCATTGCAAATTGGCTTCCTTACAATGGTGGCTGATGCAAAAACAAGAGCCAGTGTTTTAATCAGCTAAAACTCCTGGCTAGAAATCCTGGTAACACTCTCTATGACGACTACATCTATAATGCATTATGACGGCATTCATAGTGAATTATAATGCATTCATGATGCTTTATGAATACACTCATAAACACACATAATGCTTACTGATGCACTATATCAATAGTCATAAACCATTATAGATTTGACTTATAATGATTTTTAAGTGGCAAGGGTCTTATGGATGCTCTTGACTTGTTATAAACCAGAGGTTGAATGCTGAAGCTTATAATACATTATGAATATTTATACTCACTTATTCACACATCAACAATTAACTTTTGTAAGGACTCATAGTGTGGTTTAACAATACATGTTGTATCATAAGTTATCATTGTATGTGTTAAGTAAAGTGAGGTACAATTAGATGCATTTATAAATATTTATGCTTCATCATAATGTTTCATTGCAGGTGTTAAGTAAAGTGTAATCATTTCCATGCATTTATAAGAATATATGCCACATCATAAGTGATTATTGGGTATCATACATGAGAATACTTTGAAAATGCATTTAAAAGACTGAGGTCTGACAATGTGTCAGAGAGGTTTTAGCCAAAGAGTGGAGATCTTGTGGTGTCAGAGGTGGACAGAAACTGTTGCAGCCCTTGAAGTCTGCAATGACTATGCTATATGCTGCAGCTAGCTAGCTAGCTAACAACTGTCCCCATACCAAACAGGCTGTGAAGAGCATCCATTAGACCCTTGCCACTTATAAATCATTATAAGTCAAATCTATATTGGTTTCTGACTATTGATATAGTGTATTAGTAAGCATTATGTGTGTTTGTAAGAGTATTCATAAAGCATTACGAATGCATTATAATTCACTATGAATGCCGTCATAATGCATAATAGATGTGGTCTTCCTAGAATTACAAAGGAAATTTTAGTTTACTTTAATAAAAAAAACACTGATGCCAAAATCAGCGCAAAAAAAAAAAAAACAGAATCTGTAAAAAGTGACACAGTGATGCAACTATCTGGCAAATAGCCCATTACTGTTAAAATACAGACCACATAGATTACTCTGTTATGCACTAGCTAGGGAAAACTCTGTGCACAGCATTTGACATTCCGTCTATACGGCGAGTAGTGGACCTCGCAGAAAGGGGCACCTGTTTCATGGAGGCAATGATACCCTTCCATTGACTTTATATTCTTTGCATGTAGCGACAGCTGCACTGCAGATAAGACACACCGGCTTTGCATTCATGAAACCAGGTAAGATGAACTCATACTTGTCTCTCCATTCTTCAGTGAATATCTTATTTTCACTGTCAACTTCCTTCTAACTTCACTCTGCTCACAGCGCAATATCATACCTCCAGCATGCGAACAATTTTTTAAAAAATGCTACGTTGTATGTGAGGAGTGGGGTCACCAATACCAAGAAATAATTCTGGAAAGTGAAACTCATCAAGTGAAATTCATGATTTAATTTCATAATGGGCCTATCCATGTTATTTTTATCCACTCTGCATATCCTACACATGCATGGCCTATAAGGCAGTCTGTCGCAAATTTCAGTGGCATTTAAAACAAAAAAATCAATTTCTTAAATTAGCCTTTGATTATGCTCTGGCCTGTCATCTAATTGTTTGAAAAAAATAACTAAGCCTGAGGCCAAACTTACTTGCCTACCGCTTTTCTAAGGTAACAATAAAACAAGATATCCCCCTTAATCCTACATACTGTACCTTTAATCAAACTGTATTTGTTGCCTAAAACTAAAACAAAAGTCCTTGTTATTACATCTTTTCTTGTTTTATTTTCTAATGAAAATGTAAGTGAAATCATGACCTTTACCTAACCAAATAAGCTTTCATCGCCTAAACCTGGAACAGGAGTCTTGAAGCGGGTCTGAAGTTCTGGTGTCAAAGTCCTGCACTTCCTTCCCAACTACTACCTTCCAAAGCTTACATGGTTCATAAATGTAGTGTTTCGTCACTTGAAAGAATGTGTCTGATCGGAAGGTTGGCGGTTCGATACCTGGCTTCTCCAGTCAACATGTTGAGGTATCCTTTGGCAAGATACTGAACCCCAAATTGCTCCAGATGGCTGTTCCATCAGTGTGTGAGTGTGTGTGAATGGTTAAATGCTGAGTAGCAGGTGGCATCTTGTACGGTAGCACTTGGCCAGCAGTGCATGAATGTGTGTGTGAATGGGTGAATTTGACTCATAGTGTGAAAGCGCTTTGAGTGGTCAAAATGACTAGAAAAGTGCTATACAAGTGCAGGTCCATTCCACCCCATGAAAACGTCAACCTTTCTTCTTTAAACGTTCTGTCTTTATAAAAAACAACAGAAATCATGCTTTCTGAAAAGGATCCTCTCTGTGATGAGAGAATGGATCATCTTTCTTGGATTTCAAAATGACTTTTAGCACTCATCTGAAGGAGCCTGTATTTAAAAGTTCATTACAATCATTTGCAGAGCTGATTCACCTGAGTATTAAGGTTGACAATAATGTTTATTTACGATAATTTAATGAATATGTCAAGGGTATCTGAGTGGTGCAGCTGCTCTTATCACAGCCAGCACTGAGTGGACAGAGATTGGCCAAAAAAAAAGGGAAAAAAAATGTCTGTTGAGGCCAATAAAGGTGAAGCTGAAAGGAGAATGCATTATTAAGCAGAGAATTGAGGTTATCTTAATGGGCTTTGAGAGCTATTGTTAAATGAATGCCTTATTGCCAAAGGGAAGAGTCTCTGCAGATTAGGACTCTTGTTACTCAGCTCTTACCAGCTATTGATTTCAGCTGTCCGGCAAAAGCTCTCCTTTGTGATTAAGAAAATAAAATACAAACACTCCTCTTCCTCCCACTGCACACAGTCAGCACAGCTGGAGAAATTAACGCTCATTTTCATCCCTTCAGGGGAAGCCGCTCGTTGCCATTCATACTGGTACGATGTGAGCAATGGCTGCCACACATTTGAAAGTTGCCCGAGCTAATCTGTCACAACAAACACAGAGAAGTCATTTCCTTTACTTAATGTTGAGTTTCATCCCTGTTTTACTGTTTTTTCTCCCAACATCCCCAACAAAGAGCTTTTCACATGAAAGCATTACAACGTACTAACGTAGAAATTTAATCCATCACTCAAGTGTCAAGATACAAACCACAAGGAGCTTTATCTGACTGGAACAACCTGCAGTATTTAACAGAAACATGTTGATTGCTTGCATACTAACTGCAAAAACTGTTCTCTAAAAATACTCATTAGTACACTGAAATCAGGACACATCAGTTGTCTGTCTTGTTTTGAGGACCTCATTTAGATAGACATTAGCAATGATGTCTTAATCACAGCAAAGGTTTTTTTTATCACTCCAATTAGTTGTGACAGACGACTGACATGCTTTTATCAGCCTAGTTAATGTCAGTGCAAATGAGGTAAAAATCAACCTGAACAGTGACATGCTTTGAAAGAAAATCTGTGAAATCCTAAATATAGAGCAGAAGGGTGTGTTGATGTTGGGTGGACCACAGCTTTGTCTTGAGGCTAACCTCATTCACATTCACTCTGTTTTTGGAGCAGTTTATTTTGACTCTGTCAGGTGATTACAGCATCATTTAAACTTGAATGCAGACCACGTGGACTGTGGTGTTAGTCAGAGGTGGGAATGTAATGTGGGCTAACTGCAGGAAAGGACCTAAAAGGCAGTCAAATTATATTTGAAAATTCGGTTTGACAAAATGAACCAAGCACAAACTGCAGCAATATGTATGTCTGACCAACGCGTTCTCATCCCAACTTGTCCCATGGTGCCGCTCTGTCACCTTCCACATCTACTCATGTGATTTTAGGTATCCTCCTGCGTCTGCTGTTCACTCTGCAGGATGCCTTTACGTTGATGTCAACAAATGCACATGGTGGGATTACGTCATGGTTGGATGATGCAGCCGTTACTGTTGTAGTACCAAAGTACATGTTATGAGATGAAGCAGCTTGGTTCTTATGTTTAACAGCAGATCTGTCATGATGATTAGGATTAGGCAAAAAAATCACAAATGTTTATGGTTAGGCAAAAGAGCCATAAGGTAGAGTTTTGAAAAAAACATATACACTCATTCACACTGGAAGAAACTCTGGACCCCTGCATGAAAGTCAGTTGTTTGTGGGACCCATTGCCCTCCGCAACTGCCCTTTGAGTGCACTCGCACTCCTTACATCACACGGCTACCACCAGCATTATTACTTTGCGCTGCCCTTAACCATTTCATGTGCACTTAACCAATTCTGTCGTGTTCTCAAGTGACGCCACTCATGCATGTTGCATGTGGATGCACCCTGTACCATTCGGCCATCAACCAGAGTATAATAACAACACCACTGGTTCTGTATGAGTGTGTTCTCATCTGATGCAGTCCAGCTGCATTCCGGTTGGAACGTCTGGAATTTGGCATATGGCTAGGGCTGTAAAGAAAAGTAAAGTAAAGAAAATCTTGGCTGGCTGAAGTTGGGAGAAAAAAATCTGCGCGTTATCTTTAGATTTTCGAAATCTTCACAGGTCACTGAGTGCACGCTACCTGGTGTCCATGTGTATGTCCACAGAGTGTTGACTCTATGTTAAGGCAAGTGGAATGCCTCGAGTGCAGATAAGATCTCCAATGTAATTTTGTGTGCAAGTAAACTGTGCACTGGAATGCTTTTCCACCTGAGCTGCATGCACAAGTCCGTCTCACCATTAAGCGTTGAACTGACTGAACTGACTGAACTGACTTACCATTTTTAGAAGCTAACGTTAGCTGTCCTGCTGCTCTAACAAGAGTTCGGATGTGATTATATCCCTTCCAGAAGCTTTGTAATCCAGTCTTGAACTACACAGTCTGTTTGGAGACTTAAGCTGCTTTCATACCTGTAGTTGGGTTCATTTGGTGTTTGTCCTCCTGCATCATCAGGACCCATTTGGGGAAATCAAATCAGGTCACTGGCAGAAGTTCATGCAGCAGCACTTTAGTGTTTATGTTGTTTGGTTTCACAAAGAGCTCAAAGAGAAATAAGTGATTGTAAGCAGTAGGATATTATTAGAAAAATATTTGCGAACTTAGATTTATTTTCTCAAATTTATTCTTTTGTGAAGAAATATGTTCAAGATAATGTCATTGTTAAATAAAAATGTTTAAAAATAAAACTTAATGTAAAATGTTATATCTAAATGTTATATGTTATATCTAAACATTATATGTTAAATCTTAAATCTAAATGTTATATGTTGAATCTAAATCTTAAATCTAAATGTTATATGTTAAATCTAAATCTTAAATCTAAATGTAATATGTTAAATCTTAATCCTGATTCTTGAATCTTAATATTAAATCTAAATCTTAAACCTTGATGTCATGATTCTAGTATTTCCTCATGGCAAAAGTTTCTCACCTAAGCCAGGAGTGAAGCACAGTAGAACCACAGTGTTAGAACTTGTTTCTCAATTTAAATTTTCTCATTTCAAAACCGAAATCCGTCGGTTGGATTGACAGCTTTCGCACATGCCCAAATGAACCATTCTTACCATTCTTACTGTACAGCTGTCATTTCCAGTGGGAAAAAAGACACTTTGGTTGCCTACAGCCTTGACAAAGTAACACCAGTGATTGTCCGACTAATGAGAATTTGGTTGACAAAAGTATTCCGAGAGGAAAGGAAAATTCAAAATAATATCCTTTCTTTTTCCAGCCTATGTCTCCCAGACATAAGTGAGCAAAATTTAACACCAATGTGAGACTTTGACCATTTTCTCAAACTTCTGAAGTTCAGATCCTGAGAAACAGCCTTCCTCTTGTCTCAACCTGATGGGTAAAAACTTCAGAAAGACGCATGGTTTCCTGGTTTTACTTTGTGACCTTCAGGTGCTATATCTGCTCATTAATTGTCTGAATCATGTGACTTGAACTCTACTTTACCTGTAACAGTTCAGTGTGAATTTAAACCAGGCACATAGAGGAATGCAAGCAGACTTTTCCCCAGTGCTTTGTACCTAACAAAAAAAAAAACGTGTCATCACACTCTCAGCGTCAGCCCCTGGAGTTATGTGCACACTGCTGTGACATGAGGGAAATCTAATCACTGTTTTAGTCATAGCGTGTTTGTGACACCCTGTTAGAAACAAACAAAAGAATACTTCTTTAGCTCTTATCAAAATACAACACTTCTCTTGAATTATTAAAAGCAGCAAACCTGCTGGATATATCTGAATTACTAACATGTCGGAGTTTTGCTGGGTAGGTTTCTTAATCTTTACCTGTCCTCAAACACAGACAGATGCATTCATAAACAATACTCTGTGTCTCACTTCTTTTTTTCCAGAGAGCCCGCTGACCTTTGCAGCTCACATGGAGAATGTGGTGGAGTTGATCAAAGTGCTAAAGAACGGAGGAGCTCACCTGGACTTCAGAGCCAAAGACGGCATGACTGCCCTCCACAAAGCTGCACGCTCCAAGAACCACATCACACTCACGGTAAAGGAGCATGATTGCTTCCATCCTGCTCTCCTCTGTTTTCCTCTTTTCACACATGCCTACATGTGCGTTGCTGGAAGTGCTGCAATGCAAGCCAGACAATTTCCACATCATGCTTGGCAATCTTTTTGCTACATGAGCAGCATCAGATTTTGATGCGTACAGACCTGTCAGGAAGAGATGATAAGGAGGATACTGTTCGAGTAAAGTGAAGGCTTAAGATGGGAGGAGATGAAACTTGTGCTGTCAGTCCTCTCTGAGGAGCTGAGACAAGCGGCATCACTTTTATCTTTTAAATCTATCTTACAGTGCACTTTTATAAACGCATCATTTCATAAATGCAGTTCTCTTTTTTGTTTCAGATTCAATTACTGTTTTAAGCTTCTATCAGCTTTGATATTTTAATCAGTTGTAATTTGCCATTTGTGTCATATTAAAGCACTTTGTACTATTTGTTTTAATAAGAATTTTAGATTATCTGTTATTATGATAATGAAGATGATGGATATTATTATGGAATTTCCATTGAAGAGAGAATGTTTTTAGCCTGGTAAAACCACCCTGATGACATGAGCTAAACATTCTGTCTCTGCATCAGTCTGGACTTTCAGTGGGCGGGAGTACTTGCCTTGAAAGACAAATGTCCTCAGTCAATCCTGACATTAGTACTAGCCTCTACTCCACAAACATGTTGTCAATCAGACAGTAACAGTCTAAAAAAATACAGTTGAAGTTAAATAATGATGTTTATATTAACTCTTTGTATGTGTTGTGTTCCTTGTTGACAACAAGCCCCATGAGGTTTTCATGACACTGGCATATGCAGCATATTTCACAGTTTCTCATTCAGCAGCCAGCGGCCTCTTGCCCCAGCTTTGGAGACTCTCCTGTCTGCTCCTCCAGTTGATAAATCAAGTTTTTGCCAAATCCAGTTGCAAGATCTGCAAAAAACATCTTTTCCCCTGAGAATCTCTGCAAGTGCATCCTCTTGTTCTTGTTTAATTGTTGTTATTAACTCCTTTTGACTGATTGGGATTGGGAATATTTAGCTTATAGAATGATTTGATCCTTTGTTTTATGTCAGCTGTCACACAGGCATTTTTCAATTTTTATGCACAGTAATGCAGAGTGCAACTTCTGTGAACACTCCTTCACTCAGAAAACACCAAACACCATAAAGAAAACATAGTATGAGACTTTTTATTAATGTTATTCACAGAAGTTATGAGCACTTCTTTCATATCAGTTCAGTCCCACATTTTGCTTCAGCTTTAGCTCACAGTGTTTCTCCGCCCTGCTCTGAGGAGAGAGGAGCGCAGTGCAGAACTTACTACAACCTCACTAACCACTACAGTATGCAACTCTGCACGCAAAAAGCCAACATGCTTTATGTATTAATGACTGTGATCTGCTCAAAACATGTGAGGACAACAAAAATGAACACTCAAGGAAAGACAGTTTATTTAAGTTACTTAGACAGGCTACACCGTGCAGCTGTATTATCTAGAAAAATAAGGGTCAGGACTGGTATTGGCAGATACTCAACATTAAATGACTCAGATCAAGATTCAGCAGAAAAAAATGATCAGGATACCCCTATTATTTTTGTAATAACTTCACTTATTGTTGTATTTACTCTATCAACGTTGAAAGGTAGCGCTTGTTGATTCAGGAGCAGGCCACCATTAGTGTAGACTGCATTTTATGTCATCACCTACAACACAGTCCCTGATTGGCTGTTTATGTTGTCAACTACTGTGCTGATCCCTGATTGGTTCAGGTTGAATTTTCATTTCTGGAAAGTGTTTGGGGCCAGCGAGTCCATACTTATAGAGAGAGCAAATAAAGGGTGTTGAGCTTATGTCATCAGTTTGATCCTACCAGGCGACGAATTTTATTTGCCATAACTTACAAATCTAAAATCTACTAGCTTGATGACCCACCGTGCTTAACCCTTTGAGACCTGGAGGGACATCACTTTCATTGTTTTTCAGATGCCTTTCACAAGTGTTTAACCCTTTGAACCCTGAGCAAAATGGTGCAATTTCTTTCAAAAGATGAGAAGACGCAATGAGCAACCTGGTAAGAAATGCTCCACTAACTAAAAGAAAGTAGTAGATTGAGAAAATTATTTTTTCAAAAAAGCAAGGGAAAATTGTCTTGGGTGGCCAGTTGGTAGAGCGATTGCTACATGTACACAGGCTATGTCCTTGCCACAGCAGTGTCAGGTTCAGTTCTGGCCTTGACCCTTTGCTGCATGTCATCCCCTTTCTATGCCCCATTCACACTTAAGCTGTCCTATCAAATAAAGGCAAAAAGCCCCCAAATAACCTTTAAAAAACTAGGGAAAAACTATATGCAGAATTATGATAATTACATGTTTAAAATTATGCTACATAATTATTTTATTTCTAAGCACTTTTTCCAAGTCCATTTTTGTTTTTTTGTTTTTTTTGACATTTTATTTCTTTATTTTAATTTTCTTTTCTATTTTATGTTATTTTAATTCATTTTAATCAATTTAATTAGTTTAAACAAGTATAAAATTAGTTTAATTAGATCATTTTAAATGAAATTAAATTTTGAATTCTGAATTTAATGGTTTTCATTTTTTGCTAATTTTTGGATCTTTTGTTGCTCCCTACCTTCTTGAAAGAAACCAAGCCAATTTGCTCAGTGTATAATGGGTTAATTGTTCATATATCCCCTTTCTGTATGTTGTTGACCCCTCACACACATGTACACGCATACCCCGCCCCCTCAGACCCTGCTGGAGTTGGGAGCTTCGCCTGACTACAAGGACAGCCGTGGTCTGACTCCTCTGTATCACAGTGTGGTGGTGGGAGGAGACCCGGGCTGCTGCGAGCTCCTGCTGAACCACCACGCCTCCGTCTGCTGCCAGGACGAGAATGGCTGGCATGAAGTTCATCAGGTAAACACACACACAAACACACTACTAGATTCAGCAGACACACACACACACACACACACACACACACACAAACACACGAGTGCAGACAGCTTTGTGTCTGTTGGGTTGTTTGGGACAGCTGGTATTGGAAAAGCATTACTAAAGCACACACAGACACACAGCCGTCCCTGGCTGTGGGCGACTGTCTTGGCAGCTGTTACCCGTTGAAGTAGATAAAGCCATTTAAGGAGAGCCACCATGCAGCGGTGACAAACTATGAGCAGTGTCATGGTGTAGTGCGTGTATGTGCATGCGTTCCTTTTGTTTTCAGGCCATCAGCTTTATCAGATTGCTTGCATCTCTCTCCCTGTCGAGTTGCAAAATCTCTGCCTTTACCCATCTGTCCCATTTCAGACACGATAACAATAAGCTGTCAGGCAGAATTTTAAACGTCAGAATGGCTGCTGCTAGCTCAGTTCAAGGTTGTATTCATTCATTCCTAAATCCTGGAATTTACATCACATCCTTCTCATCCAACACTGATTTATAGAAATAAAATCCAAAAATAACAATTGAAGAATCATTAAAATTCATGACTTCATTTATAACCTCTTGTTTTACTGTTAAATCCTCGGTTATTCCAGCCAGCCTTCAAGCTCTTCTGAATAAAATCAGTTTTACTTGTTTTAGCATCATATCAAAGGATGCTGCATATTAAAGACAGAAAACACATGCCGAATTTCAGCATTAAAACTTAAGTTTTTTGAACAAGAATCAAAAGGACAGAACATTATTCAACAACAGTTTAAGACAATATTTTAATGTTGTTAGTCATTTTTGAAGCAACAAGGAGGGAGTCCACAGCCATGCAAGAGGCTCTGTGAGGCATAGCTACTTTGAGTTAGATGCTAATGTTAGCATGCTAACATGCCCACGATTAAGCGGTTATCTACTAGTTGGAAGCTTGGCGGTTAAATCCATTGATCCTAAGTGTCCTTGGCAACTTGTATGGTTGCCTCGGCCGCCAGTGTATTAATGGACTAACGGTGCTTTTGCTGCAAATTGCTTGACATTGATGCTAAGACTAGAAAAGTGCTATGTAAATGACTCCTGGCTAACATCATAGCCAGGACTTGTAAAAAATGGAAAAATAAAGTTTCTGACGTGCCTTTAAACATCATTTTTTAAAGCAGGATTTGCATTTTGCTTCAAAAATTAGATGTTTTTTTTTGTGATAACTAATGCCTTCGCTGTTTGCTAGTTGCATTTGCTCCAATGGCACCCACATTTGGTGTGAATACAAAAGAATATATATATATATATATATATATGTGTGTGTGTATGTATAAGTCACACCCCAGCCACCCCTCTCCTTTGATAAATAAAGTACAGTCCTTTAGGGGTTTTGGGTCAGGTGCAGGTAACACCTTTAAGGGGAAACTGTCTTCAACTCAACACCAGCACGGAAGCTCAGTTAAGTCCTGATGTGGAGAGCGGTGCAGCAAAAAACATTTCAACCACCTAAAAAAAATCTATATCAGTTTTAACTGTTCACTATATTTGAAAATTGTCTCCTCTTTAGCTTCCACAACAGCTTATGGAGGCAGTGATAGAGCAGCAGCTCCGACGTTCAATGGAGTCTGGTGTTTTTGATATAACTGCTTCAAATCACCATCAGTAAGGGCTGTCTGACAGCAAGGTAAAGCTGTGAAAATATTCTAAATATAGGTTTTACTTAAACTAATATTGATTTTTTTAGGTGGCTTAAAACTAGTAAAGGCAGAGTTTGTTCAGCGCCGTTTGATCATATGTACATGACGTGCTGATTTTCTACCTGTAAGTTATTGGAAATGAACATTGTGATTGGGTTTATATACTGGTTAATCAGATCGAATTAAATACACAGGGGATAACTACATAGACAACTGCTTAAACTAACACAGAGAAATCCAAATACTCTTGGATCCTCTTGAGCTCTTGGTTTGGTAACTCAAAGACAAAGAGAGAGCAAATAGCAACATGATAAAACAATGTAAACTAAGTGCTGCGAATAAAAGGTAACTGAACACATGGTAATGGTGTGGGTGACTGTGTGAATCATTGAGCCTTTTGTGTGGCTGTAGGCACGGCCATCACACACTGCAGAAGTGAGATTTATGGCATGGTAAAGGAGAGATCACTACAGTCTACAGGATCCAGTCTCTAAAAATTGTCAATGTTGATGGCAACCTAAATACTATAGTTGTTGAGATATTTTCAGTCAAGTTTATAGTGGTGGAGCAGAAATAAATCCCTAGATCTGGAAACTGCAGTGAAAAGGTTCAGTTCAGTATAAAAACAGAATGACAAAGTGACGTATTCAATATGTTGTAGATGTGCTCAGATTTAAGGAGAATGGTATCATCTCTGCCACTTACCCATCTAGAGCAATAAAAACAGACCTCGCAAGTCAAAACAAATCCAGCATCCAAATACATTCTGCTCAGTATTTTACCTGGCTGTGCAAATTCCTCATTATGTAACACAACTCCATTCCTCTGCTCACTTGATAATAAAATACTTTTTACTGTAATCTGCTTTGGTTGATAAGCAGACATTTGGGTTTTTGTCTTTCGTCCACACACCTCTCCATCTATAAAATTGCTACAGTGTGAAAAGGCCATTTCAAAATAATCCCCCTCCTGCTGAACACCTCACCAGCATCTGTCACCATAACCCCAAACATTCATGTCATTTACAGAGGAGATTGGTTCATGAAAGCAAAAGCGTCCTGCTCTGCCTCTGACTGTCTTTTTACACACTGTCTTGATGAATTCAATTTTGCAATCATATGTTTCTTTAAGCTTCCCCTCTACACACACTCATCTATCCACCCATGGTTTAACAACTGGGTTCAAACTGAGGGTACAGCTGCTCCTCAGCTCCTCTGCAGCACACTGACATCTAGTGTTAGCAACCTGTCACTGCAACCACTGTCTCGTGGAGATGTCACAGGCTTTGTTTGACAGTGAACTACTGTGTGTGTGTGTGTGTGTGTGTGTGTGTGTGTGTGTGTGTGTGTGTGTGCAGGCTTGTCGTCATGGCCATGTGCAGCACCTGGAGCATCTGCTGTTCTATGGAGCAGACATGAGCGCCCAGAATGCCTCGGGAAACACCGCTCTACACATCTGTGCCCTATACAACCAGGTGAGCTGTGTGTGTGTGTGTGTGTGTGTGTGTGTGTGTGTGTGTGTGTGTGTGTGTGTGTGTGTGTGTAGGTTTCTGTACTTGATGAGAACAGATAAGTGTGTTAGTGTGTCATGTGAATGAGAGCATATAGCACTATTGGATTGACCTGGTACTATTTTAAGAAAGTTAAGGCAGTTCTATCAAATCTGTTGTAAAAAGTTGGAGAAATGTAGAGTAACATACTGCCCAGTATGGATCCCATGAAAGGTAGAACATGCACAGTATGGAGATAAAACTGAAACTATATTCTGATGTGCAATTAAATATTCACTGATGAAATTGGAAAATCATATAAGGAAAAAGCAGTGGATTAGGTGAGACAGGAATGTCTATGCTGATTAAGCATTAAGGCAGAATTCTCATTCAAAAAATAATTTTCAGGTGATATCAAGACATCAGCATTTAAATTGTCTCCCTCTCTGAGTGGTCCAAGATTTACGCTGACCTTTTTTTTGGCCAGATTTGATTTCTTTTTCCATGATTGGCTTCTTAGTTGTTTTATATAACTGTATATTTTTTAATTGTTACTCTCTGCCATGTGTTTTTTAATATTTTCAACCAACAATTGTCATTCTGATGTCTTCAAATACCACCACTTTTGCAGTGATTTTGGTGTAAGATCCCAATGCCAAAATCCACCTTTCAAGGCTGTATGACACGCCACTGGGTTGTGTCAGCTGAGAAAGCGACCACCCACAACCATTTGCAGTATTATGATATGTCATTGGATGGCTGGACAGCATCTGTTACAGCAACATGATATGCAGTTGGGCAGTGTCATTTGAAAATGTGACCGCACAGAACCTGTCGCATCCACATGATACACCACTGTGCAGCATCAAGTAGAAAAGCTGCTGGTAACAACGCAATATATGTAGCATGAAGGTCCCTATAGGGCAAGCAAGAGTGACAGTGGATGAGTCCAACCAACCTAGGACTTCCATGTGGTAGACTGTTTTTGCTTCCGGTCTAAATGTTTTTTTCTACACGTGTCAGCATATGTGTTTGTTGACGTCCCTGTGTTGGTTTCCATGTGCTTTTGTTGACATCCTGGTAGCAGCATTCCAGAACATAAAAAGCAGATGCAGAAGGATACCTAGAGTATAATATGTAGACACAGAATTCCACTGCAAAGTGGCAACATGTAATGACTTTTCACCACTGGGATGTAAGGACATGAATGTATGTGTTGGTTTTTAATGAATATGCAGCCGCAACCACAACATGTTCTCATCCCAACTCATCACATGGTGCCGCTCTGTCACTGACCCTCAGTGTCGACTTATCACGTTTTAGGTATCCTTCTGTGTCAGCTGTTTACACTCCAGGATGCTGTTACAGCGATGTCAATGAATGCACACGGTGGAATGAAGCAGCACAGACCCTTATATTTACACAACAGCACAGACTGTCACAATAGTTGGAATTAGGCAAGAAAGCCACGGCGGTTAGGTTTAGGCAAAATAGACACATGGTAAGGTGTAGAAAAAACCACACACATCCACATGGGGAAGTGAACTCCAGTCTCCCGCACAAAAGTCAGTTGTTTGCAGGATCCATTCATCTCCCCACCTGCCCTGCCTATAAGAACACTTGAGCTTCTTATGTTACATGGTTACTGGCAGTATTATTATCTGAGGCTGTCCTTCAGCGTTTCACGTGCATGCAACTGGTTCTGTCAAAACCACCTTTTCAAGTGACGATGGCCGTGCGCATTGCCTGATGCCAACCAGCTGTCCACCAACGTATGATTACAACACTACTGGTTTTGTCAGAGTGTGTTGTCATCTGACGCTGTCCAGCTGTGTTTCTCTTGGTTGCGGAAGGTGGCTTTTGGCGTCACACTTGTACGCTGAAAGCACTGAGAAAGTGCTGCTATTTGAGTTTGGAGTGAAAACGTGTTGGCAGCCAACCCCAGCTGGCACTCAACATCAATACACATTGAACTCTTACATCAGACAGTGTTAAATTTTGGTAGGAATAAAATCGTTTAATATTTTAAATGTCTAACTGGAATAGAACAATGTGTGGACATTAACATTATGACTTTTTGCAGATTTTTTGGTATTGTTTTCCATACCAACCAACAAAATATCAATGTCTTTTGTCACTGGTGTTCTTCCTGGAGTTGATGTTGACCTTAGATGTTGTCCTGATTGAGATCTTGGTCAGCCACTGTCACAAACTAAATAGAACCAAATACCAATGTCTAATAGCGCTGGTTTACAGCTGGGACGTTACTAGGACCATTTCCTTATTGACACACCTGATTCAGTTTAAGGAGGAGTCAATGCAGACTCAAAATAATGTACTTTTTTCAAATGTATCTTGTGTATGGATCTTTGTTCCTTGTCTCCCATGGGATGTGTTGTTTGCAGTTACCCTTGCATATTATTTATCACGCTACGTATGTGATGCTTTAATGCAGGTTGCTTGCAGCTTGAGGAATCCTCAGAGGTATAACCACACCGCCAAGTCACTGTCTACCTCTAATTGCACTAAATAGTTCAATTATGTGACTTTTCCCTGACACAGCCTTGGGTAATAGTTACTGTACTTTCTGATATTAATGTGGAAAGTAAACATCTAATGTGATATGTGAATTCATATCAAAGAGTTTTTTGTCATATACCATACATGAAGATTATTTTCTTACATTTCTGATTGGTCTCTGAACCCAAACCCCGTCAGCTTCCACCAGCCATCTTAGGATCCATGTGGTTCAACTTTACTTTGATGTGTCCCTTTTTCTAGATTCTTGAATTTTATTTTTCTTAAAATATAATGCTAGCGAAACTGTATGTTTTCTGTGCCTCCCTTATCATTAACACATAAACTGTAGTTTAACCCTTTAAACTTTCAACCCTACTCGGCAAATTGGTTTGATTTTCTGAAAAACATGGGTAGAAGGCAATGAGCTATTTTTCAGGGTTTTTTTTTTTTTCATGTCTCACTCTATTTTGCAGTTTTGGGACATTTCTCTCAAATTTGCTCTTTGCCTTTTCTCCCATGTTTTGAAAGAAATCAAACCAATTTGCTATGGTTTTTGAGGTTTAAACAGCTTTATAGGTATCTGAATGCAGCATGAGAAAAACTGATGTCAATCGAGGTTTCAAAGGGTTCATTTTGTCCCTCATACACTGTCCTGCTGTCCCAAATAATGTGAAAATAAAATAACAATTAATGTAAAAAATTAAAACAAAACAAGAATTATGGTGGTCAGCTGATAGCCATGGACAGAAAGTTGGAGAGTGTTGACAGACAGACTAACACATTGTTTATTTTGGTCTTTTCACAGGATCACTGGCAATAAGAAAATATAGAAAATGTAACTTCAGCTTTATCCCTTATCTGAATAGATAAACCATTACAAAGACCAACTGACTTAAAGCTGTCAGTATAGACTCTAGGTAAAGGTCAGCATTAGCCTATAGGCCTTGTTTTCACAGCCAATCATTTGAGACCATTTACTACAATGCCCTCGGAGCATGGCCAGTAAAGCAGAGAACAGCTTAGAATCAAGAACAGCCCAGTGGTGTATTTGAATTCCAGCAAGCCTTTAGTTCCACTTAAGGAAGATGACTCTTTCTCTCTTTCTCTGCGCTTTGACCTTTACGAAATGGCCTTTACACTACCTTCTCTCCATTTGTTGGTTGTATAGAGTGTTTTTGTTGAATGTTATAGGTGTGAAATGCTGCTATTGTGTCAGTGCATGGAGCTAAATATTTTTCTTACAGGCAACAAATCCCATGAAAAGACCAAAACACAATGTGTTAGCCTGTCTCTCAATACTTTGAATCTTTGCCTGTGGCTCTCAGCTCAAAGCCCACTTGTTCCTGCTAATGACATGAACCAATAAAACAAATATATTGTTAGATTTTTTTAAAAAGCCTCAGTAATCTTCATGATCGCTGTAGTTTTTATTGGAAAGACAGGAGGAAGTAGTGCATTTGTGGGGGACTATTGTCAGTGACAGATTAATCCCAATTTGAAATTAGATGGCAAAAAACAACAATTAAAAAAAAGAGCAAAGAGCAAGCAAACATTACAGCTTTTGTCAATGATTGTGTGTAAGATACTAACACTAAAAGCCACCATTCCTGGCGACAGACAGATGCAGCTTTTCGCGATGTCATGATATGCGGCTGGTTGGCCTTGTGTCACCTGGCTCATCAGTATGATACGCAGATGGGTGGTGTCAGTTGCTTATGTGGCCTGACGGAACCTGTCGCAGCCAATTGATACAGGGCGTCAGGGTGAAACACCGCCAGTAATGACATAATATCAGGAGTGCATAAGTCCTTATTGGGCAGGTGGGGGGAGCAGCCGATGGATCCAGCAAACCCTGGACTTTCACCCAGAGCCCACTGTTTGCTTCTCATATAAATGTAAAGTCAAACCAGGGTTTTTTTCTCTAAACTTAACCACATGCATCAGTTGCCTAAAACCACTATGTGCTTTTGTTGACAAGCGTTGGTTTTAGCATCCCAGAACATTAACAGCAGACGCAGAAGGATACTCAGTGCGTAATATGTAGAAGCCAATGTCCACCGACAAAGCAGCAATATGTGAAAAATTGGGATAAGAATGTGTTGCGGGTGCCATTCATGTTTACATCTCACAGTCCCGAGCACAAGCCTCTTGCTCTTGAGTAGATGTATGCTTACTCTTGTGCTTTGATGCAGTTGGCGCGTGTAGTTTGATAGAAAATAGAGAACAGCTACAAAACTGCTCACAACAAGGGCTGTGGATTATCTTGGGTAACCGGGTCATTATTTCTGGAAGGAGACATTGGTGTTGAGTTTTTCAAATCAATTGTGTTTTTGTATTTTGAGCACCACAAGCTGAGTGCCATTATATTAGAGATAAGACATTTCTATGGCCGATATCTTCAACACTGAGCAACTCACACCAAAACTATCTCAGCTGATAAATAGCTCTACAGGGAAGAGGAAAAATATGAATCTTTGTCCAATAGCTTTTGGGGCATCTGTGGCTCAGAGGTAGAGTGGATCATCCTCTAATTGGATATTTGGTGGTTTGGTCCACAGCTCCTCAAGTCAACATGTAGAAAAATTGCTGTCCCATCAGTGTGTAAGTGTGCGCGAGTGTCTAAAAACTGAGTAGCAGGTGGCACCTTGTACAGTAAATGGTAAATGGACTGTACTTGTATAACACTTTTCTAGTCTTATTGACCACTCAAAGCACTTTCACACTACATTGTCACATTCACCCATTCACACACTACGCATGAGACTCTTATCATAACCCACAACATCGTCATAGAGTGCATTTAATAATTTCACACCTATTGTTATTGTAATATGACATGCGTCTGTTTCCATTATTGCTGTGTCTCTCTCCCCCTCTCCTCACCTCTCTCTTTCTCTTTCCTTTTTGTCATGATTTTATCTCATTTGTTATTTACGACATCTATTGCACGTCTGTCCGTCCTGGAAGAGGGATCCCTCATCATCCTCTACCGCTCTTCCTGAGGTTTCTTCCTTTTTTTTTACAGGGGTTCTTTTTCGGGAGTTTTTCCTTGGGTGATGTGAGGGTCTAAGGGCAGAGGGATGACGTACACTGTAAAGCCCTCTGAGGCAAACCATGTTTTGTGATAATGGGCTCCATAAATAAAATTGGTCAAAATGACTAGAAAAATGCTACACAAGTGCAGGTCTATTAACCATTTTACAGCAATGCAGCTCTATTGCACAGAGAACTGAGATATGTTGATCTGAACACACACAATACTTGTTATTAGATACATTCACTGTTGGTTTCAGTCTTGTATAGGATTTGTTGATGATAATAAAAAATCCAAAAGATCGTTGTTTATCTTTTCACCCTTTGACACAAGTTTCATTGTGCTGCATGAAGATGGCTTTTACTAGCATTTAAACCTCTTAAAGTTAACAAAATTGGTTTGATTTCTTTCAAAAACACAAGAAAATCCAAAATAAGCAACTTGGCAAGAAATGTCATTTAACAAATAGTAAAAAAATGACTAGGTAATGATCTGAAAATTATCTGGGGAGGGAATATTAGATTTTTTTTTAAAAAGACAGAAAAATATGCATATATATACTTGAAGTCATATTCTGTTTTATTGGTGTGGGTTTTTTTTCTAACCGTTCCTACCTTTCTTTCTTTTAAAAATAAACTTTGGGCCATTTTTTGTTGACTTGCTTGTCACCCTCTTTCCATGTTTTTGAAAGAAATCAGGCCAATTTGCTCAGGTCTCAAAGGGTTAAAGCTGAAAGATTGAAGATGATGACAATGATGACTGTATCTGTGAAATAGATACGGGGGTTGATGTAACCTGGATCATTGTGTTATTAGGCTGTTATACGGCACATAAATATGCATGAATTCTCACTCCTTCTTGATGGATGGAGTACTCTGAGCACATACGAGAGCACAATGCTGCATAAAAACATCACAAACTAAAAACTTCTGGTGAGAATATGAGAGAATCCTGCTTTGTGCTTTCACCATCATCTTCTCCATCAGTGATCTACTCTCACTAACACAACATGAAATGCACAAGAAAAATCCATTTGAAGCTCATGTTTCCATGATGTCCAAGCTGCAACATCCTAGATTACCCTCAGCATCATGGGCAGTAGAGACTGGAGCTCTCTCACATTCCACCTGTCTATCTCAGCAGTCCCGACGTTTCCTTCTGCGCTCTGCTTCTGATTATCTCCTGAAAGCTGAAATGCCACTGCCTCAAATCTTAGCTCTGACGTATGTCACACATTTCTATTTGGAAGTTTCAGCATAGTAAATGTAGCCTATATACTGTAGAAAAAAATATGTGGTGGGATCACTCCACTCCAGATGAAGACCATGAGTAAAATAACATACTCATCCATGTCTTAAAATAAGATGGTAAATATCTAATGGTAGAGGCATTTGTGATGCTGACAACACAAGACAGATTATGGTTGTGTATCAGTATCTGCATGAGCCATTTTTCAACTCTCAATAGCTTATTGTGGATCTAAAAAAAGTATTTATATTCATGTGTGTGTGTGCACAGTACATGCGTGGTTGAGCACTTTGTGGGCGAATTGTGCAGCAGATTCAAACCCTTCAGCACTCTCCATCTCTCTGTTCTTCTCTCTCTCTCTCTCTCTGTCTCTCTACCTATCTCTCTCGCTCTTACTCCCTCTTTCTCTCTGAGTGGAGCAATAGATCCACACTTAACAGCGAGTGAAGCTCCATTCCTGAAATAGGTAGTAGATGTTCTGTTGTTCTTTCCCTCTTTTCCCGTGTCAGTGTTGGGATGTTTAGACATCCAGCCACACTGATCAGTTCCAGCTCAACTGACTTCTTTTGCTTTTGGAAAATTCTGCTAATGTCTCTGGAAGCTAATCAGCCTTTTTCCTCAACAATGTAGGAGAATTAAAGGATTTTCATGTTGTTTTAGGCATTTTCTCAGCCTTGCTTTAATATTTTTTTCTGTTTTTCCCCCAGGATAACTGTGCCAGAGTGCTGCTTGTTCGTGGAGCTGACAAAGAAGTGAAGAACTACAACAGCCAGAGTCCTTTTCAGGTAGAGTGAAACAAACATACACTCTTCTTCACTGCGGTTTGCATGTAAGCGATTATAGAATATTGATTATAGCTTTTAGGGAAACATCTTTAGCACATTTTCTTCATTTCATTTGTTTCCATGGCAACAGTGCACAATGGTCAAGGTCAGTTGCAAATGTCTTTCTGGCCAACATCAGATATGTTTCGGTTTAGCGGTGTTTAGAGGAGAACCAAAAGCGAACATCCTGCCTTGATAGCATCTGTCACTCAGCTTCCTGTGCTGAAACAAATGTTTTACACTTTTAGGGCAGAGTGTTATCTGCCAAACATTAACTCTGAGGAGCACTGAAAAAAGGTCTAGCTGCACAATTTAGAGTTTGTCTAACTTGTTCTAAAAGGAACTTTGTGGAAGAGAGCATGTAGTAAGAGCATGCAACACTTAAGAGCATGTGATGGAAAGAAGGTCCTTACATAAAACAAGGCTATCTATGCAGTAGAGAGATGCAGTTACTTTTGAAATTGCTGCTACATGACCAGAGAAAACAAAAAGAAACAACAGCAAAAAACACAAACAAAGAATGCACTGCGTCACACCAGACGTTAAACGCTCCCGCTGGTGGGTGACGTAACGGGTTGTTTGAAACGATTGCGGATGGCTGGCAAGAAATGCTCCTGAATTCCAGTAAAATGTTAAGATGAACATAGTTATAAAAAAACAACACGGTAACAGAATCTCGGGGGCTGCTTAGTTTTACCGTTTTTTTCAGCCTCTGTGTTTATTGTGTAGTATGGCGCCCACTTCCTGTCCATTAACTCGCACCATTACAGCGAGACACAACACTAAAAGATGTTTCTGAAAAGATTTTAGGCAAGAAATAGGCAGTGCACACAGAATCTTGATTTATATTAAGTCATAACTGCCTAGTACTGTTTGATTGATTTCAATCCCACTGTGAGACTGAGAGACAGACAGTCTTCTGTGTCTTGATCTGTTTTTATACTCTGTCCTGTTAATACTCTATATTGTGCCCCTGGTGGTGGCACGGGTGGCTGCTGGCAATACAAAAATGTGACAGAACAGCCTGTAATTCAATAACTAGTCCCAAAGCCAGTGAAACTTAAGCTCTTTCTTATTCAAAAGTCATCAAATACCGTCGCTTTGTCAGTACTTTCAGCTTAAGATCCCGATACCAAAAGCCACCTTCTGAGTCCATGATACACCACTGGATGGTTTTAGCTGAGAACACAGCCTGACAGAAGCGGTTGTAATATTATTATATGCTGGCGGATGGCTGGACAGCACCTGCTGCGGCAGCATGATAGGCACATGGGCGTTATCCCTCATGACGAAACCTGGCGCGTCCCGATGTAAGGTTGAACGGTGTCAGGTTGAAACACTGCTGGTAACAATGTAATACAAAGAAAATGCGGATATATAGTCCTATAGGGTGGGAAGGAGGGGTGGTAGATGGCTCCGAACCCGCACTTTAATGCGGGAGTCTGGTGTTCAGTTTTTCTACTTCTCTCATTATCATGTGCCTCTTTTCCTAAATCTAACCATACATGCCAGCATGTGTGTTGATGTCCCAGCATAGGTTTTGTTGTTTTGACAACAAAAGCACATGGCGTAATCCGACCCATGTTTGTGTTGACATCATTATAGCAGCATTCGCGTAATGTAAGGAGCAGGCACAGAAGGATACCTGGAGAGTAGTTGATACGTGTCGACTTTAAGTGAGATAGCTACAGGATAGTGTGTTTTTTTTCGGCGTGTTTTTTTCATCAATTTCGTTGGGGGGCAGGAGGGATACCCACTGGTTAGATGGAGGGAAGTTTCCCACAGTCCATTGACACACACAACCAGCATTATTTTAATACAAATTTGGCTGAAAATTGTGTGAAAAGTGTTGTTTTTATGCTTTTTTTAAACAGCTAGAAGTCTTATTGAGATTAAAAGTAACCTGGCCAACAGGGCAGCATAAACATTGTTAAAACAATAAATACAAACAGACAAATACACACTCAACGACACACTACAATGAGTGAACACACATCCAGACAATGTCAAGAGAAAAAAAAATAGTTATGATGCATAAACAGGGACAATTTTCTACAATGATTTGAGTGGAAATTTAGGAGCAATCTTACTGACCAAGAGTGCTATTTTCTTACTTCCTTAAAATTGACTTTAATTCCCAGACAGTGATCAGCTCTGACTATTTTAGGTCCGTCTGTACATTATTGCAGAAAGAGTGGGGAGCTTATTTAACTCAGGGGATTAACATCTAGAATATTGTGAGAGTGCAGGCTGTATTTGGATTTGGGCATATGTATTTAATGTTTTTTTCACTTTCTGATTCCCAACACTTAGGAGAAAAAATTTCTACAGCAAAAAAAGCTTGTGCATAATACTTTTGGGTGATTTGTCACTCAAGATCTGTACAATTCAATTTCCATCTTGTTTTTTTCTTTTGTCTTTATGGTCTCATAACTATTTGTACATTCAAGTGACATCACTGCAGCCTAAATATTCTGATAGCCCAGGTTGTCCTGAAAAAAAAAAGATGTACATAACATCATTGTGCAAGTGCATCATTACACAAAAAGTCCAGGTGAACCAAAAGTAGGTAAAAACGGCTTAGGGCTCAGAGGGTTAACAAATAAGAAGGAAACAGCCCATAAAATGATGTATTTATGTATAAAAATTACGCCAGTGGGAAAGTGTGCACGCATATAGAGAAGTCCTTTGAGCAGCAGCATACAGAGCACATTGGTGTACAAGGTTTTCACAGACAGTCATTAAATGTAAAATAGTAGACAATATGTTACATCTTTAGGTACTGGGGTCAAGTGCATTCATAAAGAGCACATCAGCGTAATCGAATAGAGAAAAAGGAAAGTGTCCTTGCTTTAAAAGGAAGAAATGTTCTTATCAATAATAAAGTACCTAATACTTGTGATCATTTTAATTTCAACCACTTGAGCAGCTGAGAGGATGATTAAAGCAGCATTTCTTAATCAGTGGTCTAAGGATCATTGAGGGAGTTCCAGCGGTCCCCAGAAAAATGAGGAATAATTTTTATTCACTATTTAATCCATTATAGAAGTGAGCCCAATGTGATTAAGAGTCATAAGAGGCTGGTCATAGGTTGCACTTCCACCGTCTCTGTATATCAGTTTCGGGGTCCTTGACATAAACACTTGTTGAGAAAGCATCAGATTTACAGTAGTGCCTTACAATAACCGTTATTAATGATTGTGGATTGATAGGTAAATATACTTTAGTCAATACCTAATTTACCTTTAACAATGAAATGGTAATGACAAGTGCAGTTACATGGACACAAATTTCTTGTTAAAGACACTTATCCACCTAGGCATCCCATGTTAGAGGTGTTCCAGGTGCATCCAATTGGTAGGAGGCCTCAGGGCAGACCCAGAACACGCTGGAGGGATTATATATCTCAGCTGGCCTGGGAACACCTCAGGAGCTCCCAGGAGGAGCTGGAAAGTTTTGCTGTACACATCGAGCTAACATATTTGAACATATTTGGGTTTCTCATAAACAGCTCATTCTGCTAAAACACATAAATCGGATAGTCCAAAAATCCAATCATGAACAGGATTTTCATATCCATGTAAACGTACTCAGCAAATACTAATTATTATGTTAATGTTGAATAATTGGTTTGTAAACTATGTCTAAATATTAATTGGTTGGCTTATATAAGTTGCATTATATATATATATATATATATATATACGTATATCTTTAGAATATCTTGTTTAAAAGATACTTTGCCAATTTTTAGACAGATTTGTATCAAAACAATGTATGTAAATGAACTGTGGTAAACGTTCTTCCATCTATCCAGCTCCAAGATCTTGCTGCTCAGTGAAAACTCAGGCTGAAAAACAGTCAAACAGTTAAACAACCCTGATCAAATATAAACCAAGATTCTGTTAGTGAGTTACATATTTCTCAGCTCAAATGTTTTCGGAAATGTATTTTTGTTCACCCTTAAACTGTAATACGAGATCGGCGACCATTGTGTCAAACACATGATTTTGTATGACGTCACCTACCAGCTGAAGCATTTATTGGTCCAGTGCTGCACAGTGCATTCTGGTAGTCCACCTCTTGAGCAAAACGCTGTCTTTTGTCTCTGTTTCCTCAAGTTACGTAGCATCATTTTCAAAAGTATATGAATTTTTTAATTCCTTCCTTCTAGTTTTATGAAAATGCAATTTTTCCAGCAGTGAAATACTTCTTTAAATGGTTAGTATACACTATGTAGTGCATCTATCAACACTGCAACTTTATAATGGCCCTCAATATTGTTCATCGGAAGTTGAAAAAACAATTGTTAACAAATACCTAAATACTTGATGTAGTATTTAAAATATTATAACATGTGCAATGATACACTGTAAAAATATCTTAAATTATTACTTTACTAACAATTAGTAAGCATTATTAAGTGTGACCAATTAGGTTTTGAACAAAGCATTAAGTAGGCCCCATATAATCAACTGATCAATGTTATTTAAGACCCTTAGTTCATAAAAAAGTGATGCACAGTTTAAAAGAAAGTATTTAAGGTGTGTGTGTGTGTGTGTGTGTGTGTGTGCGTGTGTGCACGCGTGCATGTGTGTGCGCGTGTGTGTGCGCTTCTAAATGTCTTCTTGTATGTTTGTGTTAATGGTTGAAGTGTGTCCATCCCCCGTCCCAGGGAAAACCCCAGCAGCACTATGAGCTGCCGAGCTGCTGTGATTGACTCATAACTTACACCTGAGTTACAAAAGAGCCTTAGTCATGCAGGCGTTTATGAAAGGCAGTCCCACAGGGTCCTCAGCTGTCCTCCTCAGCCACTCCAGTGGAGTGCTTCATTAGCTAGAGCGCTTAATAATACGCTTAATGGGTACGGTTGGAGTTTGAACATTCATCTGCTGCGCTTCTTTGCAGCCGTGGCCTAGATCCAGCTTACATTTCAGTGTTGATGTTACGTGCAGCTTTATTTATATTTGAGTGCAGTACAAGGTCCAGGATCAATAATCTGCTCTGTTGCATCATGCATTTGGAAGTGCAAACTTAGAAAGCAATCATCCGAAGAGGTTGTTCTCTGAAACATCACTTACACTGTACATTTCAAGGAAAAGTCTAAATTTAATCTCTGTTATGCAGCCCGCTCATGATGTTTGCTACTTTGGTGGTACAGGTTTGTGACAAAGCAGCAGAAAACTTTAATAAATAATTTCACATGCACACTATTGGAATGTATGCTGGTTTCGACCATGTCTATGTGGTGCTTAAATTAAACATGGAGAGATCATATACATGATCAGAACATTATTCAGCTTTCTGATTGTTTGCAGTAGTGCAGATATGTTCCTGTCTCCCAAACACCCAACAAATCTGTCCTCTTGTCATTCAGCAGTATGAAACAGTAACAGGGAATGCTTCCAGTCTGTCAGAGTGGAGATGCTTTCTGGAGCCAACATTTTGCACAAACATACAGGGAGAAATCTGTTGTAATAGAGACACAAACAGCAGTTCTTGTACTGACAGTAGCCTCAACAGCAGAACAACAAGCAGCCACTAGACATGCTGTGGACTCTCTCTTGTTTTTGAGTGGAAAAACTCGCTCTCTTGCTCTTACTATCTTTATCTCTGTTGCACTCTCCACCTACACAGGGAGCCAGGAGCTGAATCCAACAAGTTTATGCCTGTTTTCTGAGTGGCCTATGCTGCGCTCTGGAAAATGTAGGAAATCAGTAAGTGAAGTAGAAGGAGATAAAGGAAAGAAGGACAAATGCATTTAGAACAAATTACAAGTAAACAGTTTGTGGAATGCAATTCATCTCACAGAATTGTTAAAAGTGAAATAGTACAAAAGGGTGGACTTTGGTACACAACTCAACCAAAACTATGAACACCATACCCATGTGTAATTCTTTACCATGTGATTCCAAAACAATAGACATGAATCTGCTACTATAACAGCCTCTACTCTTCTGGTTTCACAATTTTCACCAGATTTTATAATTTGGCTGAAGGGATTTACTCCCATTCAGACACGAGCATCAGTTTATTTATGTCCATGTAACTGCAGTCATAGTATGTTTTTGCAAACCACAGATGTAGCAGATACATTAACACTGTCAACATCTCTGGAAAAAACAATCACATTTTGTTGCACTATCCCTCTTGGAGAAATGGTGACTGGTTGCTAAAAAACACCAATAATAGGTTGCTAAATAGTCACCAGAAACACAGTGTTGACTCTCTCAAAGCAACTAGTTTGGTCCTTTGTAGGTCTCAAATAGTGGTCTGCAGCTTGCCTAAGTGTCAAACCACCCCCTCCACCTCCTGATGAGAAGAGTTAGCTCATATACATGTTATATGAAGGTCACTTTAGGAACATTGACGTGATTTGTATAAAACATGCAAATGTAACATATTCATGAATTTCCATCTGGCGACTGAACTGCTCTGTGCACGGGGACATTATCTTGTCGAAACACGAAAGATGTAATTGGAAAAACTCTGTTTTCTAAAATATCTTTTAATGCTGTTGCATAAACATTTCTCTTTTCTGAACCAGGAAAACGGACGCAGATCAAAAGTTTAAAAGACTGTGGTGAAGAGTTTTAACTATTTTTTGGACAATTTGGATGATTTTTGTGCATTTTGGATGATTTGGAGCTTTGACATTTTTAGAATTAAAATTAGTTTCTAAGGCAGCAGGGAGAATACAATTTACAAGATCATTTTTTAAACATAGTTTAAGCAAAATGAAATTACAGTTTGTCTTTGATCCTGCTACATCATTTTGGGGCTGAAGGAGTAGTTGAGGAGTCTCACAGCCTGGGGAAAGAAGCTGCTCTGTAGTCTGGTGGTTCTGCAGCGGATACTTCTGTATCTTTTTCCAGATGGCAGCAGTGTGAACAGACTGTGTCTGGGTGGCTGCTGTCTTTCAGTACTCTTTGGGCTCTGTGCAGACACCTCACTTCACAGAGGTCACTGATGCTCTGTAGATGGGAACCAGTGATGTTCTGGGCAGTTTTAATTACCCACTGTAGAGCCTTCCTGTCCTGGGCCGTGCACGAACCATGCCAGTTGGTGATGTTTCCGGTCAGTGTGCTTTCTATTGCTCCTCTGTAGAAGTTAACCAGGATCTTGCTCTGGAATTTAGCCTTCCTAAGTTTCTGTAGGAAGTAGAGTCTTTTCTGTGTTTTTTTAACCTGGGTGGTGATGTGTGACGACCAAGATAGATTCTCAGTGATAGTAATATCAAGGAACCTATAGCTGTTCACCTGCTTCACCTCAGCTCGGCTGATGTAGACAGGGGTGTGTGTCTTTGCCTCCTTCTTTCTAAAATCAACAATCAGCTCCTTGGTTTTACTGACGTTGAGCAGTAGGTTGTCCTCTGTGCACCACTCTGCAAGATTGTTGATTTCCTCCCGGTATGAACTCTGATCGTTGTTTGTAATACGACCGATGATGGTAGTGTTTGTCTGCACACACTACAATAAGTTATAAGGAATCTTCTAAATAATATCATATAAGTTGTTTATCATAAAGGATTTCATGCCTTTTTGGAGCTACATGTGCAATAGGCCATCACATTCTTTCATTCAGGGGTCAGGAATGAGGATTCCCTCTTCATACAGTGGCTCTTTATGTCTGTGTGTAAGTTTTACAGAGTGTAAAGAGAGCGGGCACTCTGCATGCATGTCAATTCAGCTGAGGGAGCTGCTTAAAAACACTGTCATTAGGAACCAAATTAACCACTGCAAAGTGCAAATGTTAATAAAAAAGCGATTGGCACAGCTGAATGAGGCGCGCTTACATTGTGCTGCTGCGTGTGCTCTTAATTAGGACACTGTGTGGGTGTGTGGCCGTGCCATTTGATAATATCATGTGTCAGTTCAGTGTCTGTGTGACTGTGTTTGTGTGTGTGTGTGTGTGTGTGTGTGTGTGTGTGTGTGTGTGTGTGTACTACAGATTAGCCTGATCACCATTGTTGCATACAACAAAAGGAAAAGAATTCGAGCATAGCTGAAGCACAGAAAACTCCCATCATCCTCTCTGAGAGCCCCATTCTCCAGATAGAGGGCTTTCAAAGAGATAAAAATTAATTTTCTTTATTTAACAATCCCCTCAAACCGTTGGTCACATTCACTCCTCTTTCTCTGGCTCTCCTTTAACCTTTGTGTCTCCTCAAACAGCATTTGCATCTCTCCTATCTAACCTCTGTGCTCCTCTAAGCTTTTCATCCCCTCCATAATACCTAATTTCATTTCCGATTCTTCCTTTCGCTCCATTTTCATCTTCGCATTCTTTATATCTCTTCTGCACTTTCTCCTGAGCCATTCTTCTAATCTAATTCCTCTCCGCACTCCTCATTATATTCATTGTCTATTCTCCACTTCCTTCCTTCCCCTTTATATCCTGCCCTCTTTGCCCCCACACATTCTCTTGTTCCTCCCATTGCCTTTGGCACCTACTGTATGACAGACATGACTTCCCCCACTGCTTCTCTGTCTGCCTTATTATTTAGAGTCGCATGCAGCAAATTACAGTCACCAGTAACATGTCACATCCTACAGTATGCCAGAGTGTTGTCAAAGTATTCCAATTTGATTTCAATTCAAATATTTAAATCAGATTATTCCAGAGGCTTGTCATCAAACATTTTTGCAAAAGCAGAAGTAAACATTTCATCATGTCATATTTTTTTCAGTTTATAAAGACTATAGATGCTAACAGAGTCCATTTAACCCTTTAAAACATGGATCTCTGGCATTTAAACCTCTGAAAAGTAAGAAAATTGATTTGATTTCTCTGAAAAACACAGGGAAAGACACGATGATCAACTTGGCAATAAATATCACACAAATTGCAAAAAAGGAAGGAATGAAGCAAGGTAATAATCTGAAACTTAATTCTTTTAGTACTTTCTTGAGGTATTTTTTGTTCCTTGTTTGCCTTTTCTTTCTCACTTTTTTGTGTTTTTATTGCACATATCCAGATAAATTTACTAAGTCTCTCGTTAATTTTTGGACCTTTTCTTGTTGAGTTGGTCCACCATGGTTCTGATATAAATCAGGCCTGTTTGCTTAGGTTCAGGTTAACCTGGGTGAAATGAACAGCGTGAATGAATGAGTTTTGGTGCCATAGAAACAGCTCTTGAGTACAACAGTCCATGAGGTGTTAGCAAGGAGACACACTCTCCACCCCCCCCATTCCCAGTCCCTCGGTGGCAATTATTAGCAGCAACAGCCCCTGAAACTAATATCACATGACTCAAAGTTAATGGAGAACATTCAGTAAGCAAACACATGCAGCAAGATTTAAAAACTGATATGGTTAGTAGAATTTGTTCCATGCCAGTGGACCAAAATGCTGACTTGCATCATCTTTACTGTCATTCATTAAAGCGAGGCTCGTCTGACTCACTGGATGTAGACTGTGGCTGTAAGCCTGCCATTGGCCAACTATTTTGGACGGTGTTCTGCCTCCCTTCTGCAATCTGTGTTAGTGTTTTCAATATCCCCCTCTGGAGTAACAACAATCTCCAAGCACGAAAATGGCACATCTTGATAAAGATTTGGATTGTACCATAAGGCATGCCTGCTTTGATCTTTTAGTAAATTGTTGTGAAGATCTACAATGAAACTTTTGAACCCATTTCTGAAAATCCCAGACTCCGTCTTGCAGGACCGTCACGCCCAACACGTACTCATCCCTACACGTCACATGGTGCTGCTCTGCAGTGACCTACTGTGTCTACTTATGATGTTTTAGGTATCCTGCTGCTTGAGCTGTTTATGCTCTGGGATGCTGTGTGATGTCAAAAAATGCACATGGCTGGATAATAAATATACCTTGTACCTTGAAGCAGCATGGTCTGTAAGGATGGGTGGAATTAGGATAGGTGGAATTCACGAATGGTTGAGTTTAGGGAAAAGAGGCTCATGGTGAGGTTTAGAAAAAAAAACCCACACACAAGCGAACTCCTGACTCCAGCACGAAAGTCACTTGTTTGTGGAGCCCATCCACCTCCCCACCCTTCTGCCCTATGAGCGCACTCATGCTCCTTATATGACATGGTTACTGGCATTGTTTTCACGCTGTCCTTCCTTTTCATGCGCACGTGACTGGATCTGTCAGGCTTTGTTCTCCTGTGATGCCACATGTGCACGTTGCATGTAAGCCAGTGCCATCCAGCAGTCTGTTCTGGTTGGATGGGGAAGGTGGGTTTTGGCATCACGCTTTTATGCAGAAAGCACCGACAGAGTGGTGCTATTTGACATGTTTGGAGTGAGAATGGGCTGCCATGAGGGATATGAATCTGTTAATCAGCAGCTTTACTTTCATGGTTCAATCTCACTGCTCTCAGGCAGCTGTTACCAACAGAAAAGCCCCCAATAAACCCACTTTACAGTTAACAGACTCAGGTACATCCGGGCCACATTGCCTGTGAGAGCAGCACGTGTGCATCATAGAACATGTTTTGTTTTTGTTTGCTACAATTTGACTGTCTTCATCTGTCACAGACATGAAGAAATACAAATATATCCACTTTACTCAACCTTTCCTACTTCCCTTTCAAATTAAAAGCCCTTCTGACAACGCATATCTCAACAGAATCCTATCAGTTGTTGCCATGAGACTTTTTACAGTGAAACATTTGCCTTACTGTGTCTTGCATGGCTCCATTAATTAATGGAGTATCACACTGCCTGTGTGAACACCGCAAGCATGTTAGCCTCAGCAGTTCAGCTCAGTAGCTGTCACCTGTGCTCAAGGCTGCTGGGTGGCCCAGGTGTTGGCGCAAGCTGGTGAAGAAAGTGGATTTAGCAGCTTAGCAGGCTGGTCAAGACTAAAAAAAAGACATGAAACTGTCTCTATTAAACTTCAAGACCCGTATTCCTTGTATACCCCCCACAGGACTCCCAGAGGAATGCAGTCGTAGGCCTTTTCCAAGTCCACTAAACACATGTAGACCAGATAGGCAAACTCCCACGGCCCCCCAAGTAGCATCGCAAAGGTAAAGAGCTGATCCACTGTTCCACAACCTGGATGGAACCCGCATTGTTCTTCCTTCATCTGTTGTTCGGCAATCAGTCTGAGCCTCCTTTCAAGCACCCTGGAATAATTTTTCCCCGGAAGGCTAAGCAGGAAGGTTCTTGATTTACCGGTCCATGTATGTGCCATCCCTCACCTATGGTCATGAGCTCTGGGTAGTGACAGAAAGAATGAGATTGCAGATACAAGTGGCCAAAATGAGTTTCCTCCGCAGGGTGGGTGGGCTCAGCTTCAGAGATAAGGTGAGGAGCTCGGACATCTGGGAGGAGCTCGGAGTAGAGGGCACGACCTACTGTTAGGAGGCCCCAGGGCAGACCCAGACCATGCTGGAGGGATTATATATCTCATCTGACCTGGAAATGCCTCGGGGTCCTCCAGGAGGAGCTGGAAAGTGTTGCTGTGGAGACTGACGTCTGGAATGTTTTGCTCCGCCTGTTGCACCCATGACCAGGCCTCGAATAAGCAGAAGAAAATGGATGGATGGATGGATGGCTGGATGGTTGTCTAGTATATTAAAGTGATCTTATGGCTTGAAATGGATGTTATAAGCTCACAGGTTTTAAAATATTTTGATTTCTACAAAAAGAAAGCTGAGCAGTAAATTTGGTGGCATGTCTGCACCCTCGAGAAAACAAACACAGGAAAAAAGGTGTTTAAATGTACGAAAATACAAACTAGAAATATCTAACAAACAATGCAAGATTTAAACTATGATGAAGACTTACTTTTGTAAAGTCAGTTGTCATAAATCATCTCAATAATTACGTAATTCTGACCATTGCATTGCTCCTGTTCCTTTTCACATGACAGCCTTATGTTATCTGTGTTGCCCCTCCCCTCTCCCCTTATCACATAACCAAAATTAAGAACATGAAGACAGTTGGGTGAGATGGGGGTGCAATAAATAAGTAAAATGTAGAAAGAGAATTTAGCTAACATAAGCTGATAAAAATGAAGAGTAAAAGAAATAACTATATATAATATCAAATATGACTCTAATAAGGGAGATGATCTCATATAAAGCAGGTAGAACTCCAATAAAAGAACAAACTCTCGAATTTAAAACAGGTAAAAGTACAAAGTATATGGAAGCGCATTAAATAGTCACATCTGGAAACTAAAACAAGACCATTATAAAATGTAGTGACCATAAGTTAAAAGTATAACACCATCAAATGATAATATTAAGGGTAGGCTTTCAAAGTGCTGGAAAGTGGATTGTAAAGAAACAAGAACTTTGGCCTCAGTACTGGAGTGTGACAAGTTTGTAAAGTTTGTAATTGAGGTTGATGTATCCAGTTGTAATTGCAGCACCCAGCTCTCCGCCTCAGTAAGAACCACCGGCTCTTTTCTCCTTCCTATTTTGGACTTTTTGTACTTTATTGATCGTTAATTGATTTTCCGTCTCCTGCGTCCGCACCCCCCCTCTTTGGTTATGACCTGGCAGACATGTTGCCTCAGCAGATGTTCCGCTCGGCTGCAAGCGGCTCACAACACCACTGCACCTCCCCCCTGGTTACTTCTGTGTTATACACAACCCGCTGTATCCATGACAACCAGGGGAGAAGAGGAGAAGAATGGATGCGGGGGCGGTGATGGTGGTGCTGACAGTAGTGGTGGTGATGGTGGGCGGTGGAATGATAATGAGGGATGAATTGGGACTACATTTCTCATTGCTTATTGGTTACCCTGGTTATATTTCATATTTTATCATCAATTAAAATGAAACTTCAAAGCATCCAACAGGAACCCTCTGTTGCCCTCCGTCACCTCTGTGCTGGACAAACTTTGACAAGAACTCCGCTACCTCTCTAGTAGTTAACTTAACCCTTTAGGGCCCACTTTAATATTATACACACTCGTATCGCTTTGCGATTACAGTCCTTCAGCGAGTGTTCTAAATGTCAGTGACCTGCACTGTGATTGCTAGGGACCTTATCTGGAGCTCATGGCTTCCTTTCCACTGCTGTTAGAGACACTGTTGTCCCTCCAGGGGGGACATACAGAGGCTTCCAGTGGGTCAGGAACCCACAGTGTTCCCATGATTTCTGCTGGTGTCTCACACCTTATTGCATGCTTTTATCCTCTTAAAAGCTCAGTTTTTCCGTTTATAAAAACTTAACTTGTTGGAAGTGGACCCCACCACACAGCATTTTTTTTGGAATGTTTCTGTTGTTTGCAAGTGACAAACAGGCTAGGCGGGTTTCCATTCCAAATTTGCACAGTCCTTTAGCGATATTTTCTACTGAAAGATGTTCCTCTGCCGAGAACATTCCGAGAAGCATGGTGATGGATGTTCAAAACATCAGCTGCTTTATTTCTATTGCAGCCACCACACTAGCTGTCATTATTTATAATCCAAGGCCACGTAGGTGTGTTACGGAGCCATAATGGAAAGGCGAGCCCTTAGGAGCGGCCACGTATAAGGGATTTCTGGATTTCGATATTTGCGACTGCTTGTTGAAGCCCCTCTCCACCATGTCTACTTGGAGGTCTTGATAAATAAGACCTCTGTCTCTTCCTCTGTCCACACGTTTTTTAGAACGTCATGTGACTTTTTGTTGTACATCATGCAAATTATAAAAGCCAAAAAAGTGTTTTCAATTGGGCATATTTCATATTCACAATTTCAATTTGCACAAGTTGATGGTTGATGTAAAACTACCTAATGAAGAGCAGTTAATTGTTTCCCCGCTGGTTTAAGCAAACCTTCATTGTGCTCTGTCTCTATCTCCTGAAATGTCTGTACTCCTCCTTTGGGCCAATCACTAACAAATAGACATACATTTTTTTCTATTGTTGGGCTAATCAGTGCCCTCTGAAATACACTTTGAGTGATGGCTATCATCACTCCCCTACTTTGAGGAAAAAACAATCGGCAGCTTCTGAGTTATAGTGTAAACTAGTGCTCATATAGCACCAATAATCACTACTTTTGTCCTTTATAATCCTTTTATATTAAAGGAGCATTCCACCAAAGTATTAACAGAAAGCCTTTATTACAAACTGGATGTATGGCAGAGTTTGACCAAAACTAGAAACTAAAAGTACACAAGACATCTATTGCAAGTCTGTCTGTCCAGGGAGACGGATCGCTCTGCTTGTATCTGCGACCCCTTCACCTCTTCCTGAAGCTTCTTCCAGTTTTTCCCCTGTTTAAAGTATTTCGATATCAATATCATCGATATCATCGGTGAGGGTGTCTGCTGCTTTACTGCCACAAAACAGTTTTCGGTGTGTGTTCCTGTTAGGATAGCTGTCGTGTCCAATATGCAAAGAATCAGAGATATTCAGAGCACTTTTTCTTTATTGTGATGAGAGGCAAATTGTTACCACTTAAGCAATATCTTAAAGTTACACGTTTTTATGCCACAGTAGAAATGACGACTTCATCTCTCGCTATGTCACTTCCTCCTGACGTGTCACTCTGTCCCCTCCACCGAGCCTGTGCCGGGATCAGAGCTCCTGTAGGAGAATAGCCTGCCATAGATTTATCACACATCCCAGCATGCACTATGGGAGATCCTCAGAGTGAGTGGGAGATCCAGCCAGCATTCATCCAGAAGGATATGTCCCCCTCCTCCATCTCCCGCCACATGAAACAACACATTTGCTGCCATGAAGATTGCATTTATGGACTCACAGTTCAGTTCAAAGGAAATATGGAATATATTGTGTTTTAATGCAGCGTGCTGAAAAATTTAAGAGGATCTGTACTGGCAGAAAACATCTCAGTTAGAGGCTCCCAGGGGCTTTTTCTCTCAGATATGCTGTGTTTTTTATTTATATGGAGAAAGGGTCAACTGTGGAGGGAGGGAGCAGAGTATTACTACTGAGCCAACTCCGCTTTAATAAAACACCTCTCTGTCACTTCCTCCTCAATATTCGTTCTGCAGGAATCAGAGCTTATGCTTATATAATGCTGCTGGGTTTCCCTTGAGGTCTGTATGCAGGCCCATGTGTGTGTGTGTGTGTGTGTGTGTGTGTGTGTGTGTCTGCATGTGTGAATATGTGCAACATGTCAGTGGAAAATGAACCTGACTGTGTGTTTTCCCCTGACTTGGCATATTGTAAGCCCTGTAAGCCCTGCCAGCTCTGCTGCTGCACAAACACGGTGCACAGCAACATGTCAACAGCAGCAGCTGATCTGGGTCATTGACAGTCAAACTACCTCTCAGCCAGCTCGCCAAGAAATCCCTTTACTGCCCCCTGCTGGAAACACACGCACCATGCTGATATGTGTGATGCGGTCAGCTGGTCAGAACTTCAGATGTAAAATTACTTTCACCCTTTGAAACCTGAATAAAATTGGCTTGATTTCTTTCAAAAATGGAAAGAAGGCTATGATCTACTTGACAAGAAGAAATGACCACCTGTTATGTCTCGGGGAAACATGGACATGGCATGCTGTGTGACTCTGTTTTTCCACTCCCAAGAAATGCCAGCGGCACAATGGTTATCAGAAACAAAAGCTCACAGTTTATTTGACCCTCGTCCTTGATTCTCATTTTATTTCTTTAACAATATTTCACTGACTAAATTACAGTTTGACCAAACACATGACAACAACAATACACACACAACAATTAACACAAACTCAAAGACCATCTAATACCGAAAGAATTATTTATAATCTTAAGAAGTTGAGAAAATAAAGTACCTGGAAAATTATTGATTAAATCACAAGAAAAAAACATATAAGTCAAAATCCATTTCACATCTTCAAGACCATCAAAAGTATATATTATAAATAGTGTTCTACTATATTCCTTGTTAAAACAAATACAATCTTTACTTTTTGTGAAAACTCATGTATTACCTTTAGAAATAAAAAAACTTGTTAATGAATTCCACGCCACTATTGCTGGATAACGCACTGTCCTCTGTTAAACAAGTTCTACAGGGAGGGAACAGAAAGCCTCTCCTTGACCACTGTTGACTTGAATAATGATGTCCGTCTGACTGGAGTTTTAGTTGTGATGATATTCCTAATAAAACTCATTAAAGATAGTGCAACCTACTTTTCACACTTAAGCAGGCCACACGGTTATTCATCAAACTTACTCTTGTTCTGTATGGGCAGCAAGGTTATGAAATGCCTAAATCAACAAACATAAATACAATTCTTTGTCCTTAAACTGACCTACTGTAGAAAAACTGAATATTTACAACCAGCAGAACTGCTAATCTGCAAGCCACAAATGACCACTATAAACTAATCAAATGGCTCATCTACACCAAACAAGCTGAAAAAGTCAAATCATGCTAATCACTCTAACAAATGGCTTGCCCCCAGATCTACACACAAATCACACAACCTCACTACAGGCTTTGCTGATGGTGGAAGATGAGAAGGGAGATCTTCTGACAGCCTGAGTTTAAAAAGGCATCTGATTCCATTCGGGCCAATCTGATACCAGCAGTCCCCTTCGAAGCAGCCAATCAGAGCACACAACCTGCCTTCCAACATCCACTGACACTCAAACACATGCACACACACTCAGAGGGGAGGAGGTCACAGCAGCAGAAAAGAAAACTCATCCATACAAAAATGACCCAGGGTCAAAACACCCCAAAATAGCACAAAAAAAAAGAAAAGAAAAGAGATAAAAGTAAAAAACAGTAAAATATACAACAGAATTACCTGAAAAATAAAAATAAAAATAAAATAAAATAAAAATGGGGTGCCCAGTGTCTCAGTGGTTAGAGCAGGCACCCCATTTATANGGGGAGGAGGTCACAGCAGCAGAAAAGAAAACTCATCCATACAAAAATGACCCAGGGTCAAAACACCCCAAAATAGCACAAAAAAAAGAAAAGAAAAGAGATAAAAGTAAAA